>NC_135670.1:7559538-7652356 GCF_964188315.1 Podarcis muralis | reverse complement strand
ACGGCCTAGGACCCTCGTACCTATGGGACAGCGTCTCCTGGTATGTCCCACGGAGGACCTTACGGTCTTCAGATAAAAACATCTTGGATATCCCAGGCCACAGGGAGCTTAAGCTGGCCTCAACCAGAGCCAGGGCTTTTTCGGCTGTGGCCCGATCTGGTGGAACGCTTTGCCACAAGAGACTAGCGCCCTGCGGGACTTGACATCTTTCTGCAGGGCCTGCAAGACAGAGCTGTTCCACCAGGCCTTTGGCCAAGGCACAGTCTGACCCCCTCCTCCTGTCATCCTCATAGAACTCTAGCCCAATGGTTGCCATTAATCTGATTTGAACTGATTTTATAATGAAATGTAATGATTTTAGAATGTTGTATCATTTTACTGTTAGCCGCTCTGAGCCCGGCTTCGGCTGGGGAGGGCGGGATATAAATAAATTATTATTATTATTATTATTATTATTATTATTATTATTATTATCCATTCTTGGTTTGGCAAATTCAGAAGTGCAATAACCTTATAGCTACACAGAGGTCATGATTAGGGATGCATTGCAATGATCGTTGCAAATCTCTGTGTGTGGCCTTTCAGCTAGATGAGCTCTTCTCTATGCAAACAACATGGTGTGCTCCAGTATATATTTTTTATAGTACATTGAATTGTAGAGTTGGAAGGGACCCCGAGAATCATCTATTCCAACCCCCTGCAATGCAGGAATATGTGGCTGTCCCATAAGGGGATCAAAACTGCAGCCTTGGCGTTATCAGCGCCATGTTCTAACCCAGGGATAGTCAACCTTTTTATACCTACCGCCCACTGATGCATCTTTCTTGATGGTAAAATTTCCTTTCCGCCCACCAGTGCTCGATGGAAGGAAGATTCAGCTTGTGCCGTAGAACCCTCTACTGCCCACCTAGAGTCCTTAAATGCCCACTAGTGGGCGGTAGGGACCAGGTTGACAACCCCTGTTCTAACCAACTGAGCTATCTGGAATGACTCAATTTGTGATTCCTTTGACGTTCCATTGTACATAACTGAATGTGCACACCGTTCTCTTGGAACCAAAGCACTTTATGTCTTTAATGCTCCTAAACGCTTAGCTCGGGAGCATACAAGACAACAACTCCTCGCTGTTTTCCCCTCGCACCTTCTCCAGAGTGACCCTAGGAGCCCGTCCTCAGTGGCCAACTCACCTTCCTTCACTAATTGGCTCCAATTGGCACAAAGGGCCGGGACATCTTCTCAGTGGCTGAAATGCTCCCTTTTCATGCTGATTGGGCAGATATAGGACACCGAAGACAGGGACGATGTTGCAGAAATAGTAACAGGTCTTACACACACACACACACACACACACACACACACACACACACACACCGCAACCCTGGATCCCTACTGCACTGGGCACCAGCCACAAAAGGTAATAGTGTCAGGCACTGGGCAGAGAAGAAGAGTTTGGATTTGGTATCCCGCTTTATCACTACCCGAAGGAGTCTCAAAGCGGCTAACATTCTCCTTTCCCTTCCTCCCCCACAACAAACACTCTGTGAGGTGAGTGGGCCTGAGAGACTTCAGAGAAATGTGACTAGCCCAAGGTCACTCAGCAGCTGCATGTGGAGGAGCAGGGAATCGAACCCAGTTCACCAGATTATGAGTCCACCACTCTTAACCATTACACCACACTGGTTCCAGAGGAGGAATGGCAGAGATCGCCTGCCCATCCTGACCCTTCCAGGGAAGAGGAGGAGGAAAGACAGTACAGATTTACAACAGGGGTTTGAGGGAGGTCGCAGCTCAGAGGCAGATGAGAGGGAAAGCTGGGAAATCATGAGAGAGACAGAGCAACACGTCATTAGAAAGCATCCCAGACCCTCCATCTCCCAGAATCCTTAAAGGTAGGAGAGCATACGAATCAATATGGCTAATTCAAAAATACCCACCCACCCACGAAAACAAAGTTCACCACAGCCAGTCACAAACAAGCAACCACACCCTAGGCCAGCGGTTCTCAACCTGGGGGTCCCCAGATGTTGTTGGACTACAACTCCCACCATCCCTGACCACTGGTCATGCTGGCTAGGAATGATGGGAGTTGTAGTCCAACAACATCTGGGGACCCCCAGGTTGAGAAACACTGCCCTAGGCCAACCCCAACCTCTCTCACCACCAAAGGAACGCAAGTGAATAGCAAACATAACCTGCACAAGCGACGCTGACACAAAACCTCACACATACATTAAGTAAAATAGAAACAGCGTCACCCAACCCCACCCCTGCCCACCACGACCCCCTCCACCTCTTCTTCCCTTTTTCTTCCTAATGTAACCCTAATGTCTAACAAATGAAGCTGACCTATAGAAAATGTAACTTGAAAATAGAGACATTGCACGTACTTTTGTAAACCAAGAAATTAATAATAATAATAATAATAATAATAATAATAATAATAATAAGAGCAAAGAGTTCAAAGACAGAGGGCATGTAGCGGCACCCGTAGAGGAGGTTATGATGATGACGAATGAGGACGTGGGACATACAGGGGTAGAGATTCACTCAGGACAATGCCATTATCCAAGAGGCTGGGTTCCAAAGCCTCTCTCTGTAAAGACTGAAATAAAAAAGGACTGTAAGAAACTTTCCCTTGTCTTTATAATTCCCGGGTAACCAGCCGGGAGCCGCTGACAGCTTCCTGACAATAGCATGGGACTGAGAGATACCCCCAGGTGCGGGAGATGTTGTGTCCCTGCTTCTCTCCATCTGGGTGGGAAGGACAGTCACTCACCTCCCCCCCCACCCCCGTCTACTTAGTCCCCGCAGCACTGGGCTTTTTCACCAAGATTCTCAACAACAGTGCCGTCTACGTCTTTTGGGAGCTGCCTGCCAAGCCGGGCCGAATTGAAGGCTTCAAGCTCTACCTCCGAAAGCTGCCCAGCGCCCACTACGAGGGCCCTGAGCTCTTATCCGGCATGGCCAACTCTTTCACGTTCAGCAACTTGGGTGAGTCTCCTCCTGGGGGACCGTAGCTTCAGCTCCCTGGTGTCTCCAGGATCCAGTGGTTGTGGGAAGACGCCCTGCAGAGCTGCTGTCGGTCAGAGTAGACAATGCAGAACAATGTGGACTAATAGTCTGTTCCGGTCTGAAGTAGATTCCTTGCCGCATGACGGAGAAATTGCCCCCTACCCCTCAGCTTCCCCCGCTAGCTAGCCCTCAGATTCTCCATCAATGCTGCCCCCTAGTGTTGGCTTCCATAAACCTGACCTCCACTCCACTCGCCTTTCCAAACTCTCTCCCACAGAACCATCTGCCATGTATGAGATCAAACTCCAGGCCTTCAATGGGAATGGCGATGGGAACAGCAGTGTGCGGTTTGTCTCCCTCAAGGAGAACTCTGAGAGGCTGGGTAAGGACCAGAAACACACACACTCACATACACTTATGGCGATGGGGGATAAATTCAATTCTGTTCGCATTTAAAGGCAAATGTACCTAATTTACATTTACCGAAACAATTCGCAAACTGGAATGGGGCCAACCTTCAAAATTCATACTTCTCTACAGAAAAAGTGCATTCCGTAAGGAAAAACTGCTTTGCAAAAATGTCGACAATTAGGCAAAATTACAAAGGTGTGTCTATTGGGAGAAATTTGCACTAAAATGAATTTTCATTAATGAATTTTCATGAGGATTCTTCTAAACACAGACTTATACAGACTAGAGTGGCCAAAATTGTGGAAACTTTTGGGATTTCCTAGGTCTGATGTCTCATAACATCAGTCTTTTGTCAGTTTTAAGCAAATCTTCCTTTTCTGGTTATTTAGCTGTAACTTTAGGTAGAACAATTCAACCCAGTTTATTGTGCTTTATCTTCTGCATTACATTATCTTTCTATCAATACATGGTATTTATGGTATTGTTTTATGGTGTCATTCTGAAAAAGACTGGTGTTCTGAACCACCAAACCCTAGAACTGCAACATTTGCTAAAGGTTTCCACAATTTTGGCCTCTAGTGTATATACATAAACATACAGATGTGATAAATGCATGTGAACAGAACTCAATCTTTGGAAAAACAAGAAATGAAGAGAAACAGAAACCCTCTCGCCTCTCCATCTCTGTGACCTCCATCCCCTAACGACTGTGCTTTGTCCCACAGATGCCAACTCAGTGTGCCAGTGTGGGCAGGACGGGGAGAGCTCCCTCGCTGGCATTGTGGTTGGCGTCCACATTGGCATGGCGTGCATTATATTCTGTGTCCTCTTCCTTATGTTCGGCTACCGCAAGAGGTGAGGATGTGGAGGCTGCTCTGTACGAATCACTTGGACCTCCCAGCATTCCTTAATTTCCCTAGACACCCAAATATAGCAACGGGGGGGTTGGGGGGGGAGGACCTTATCCACCCAAAAGGCCCCATTCTCACATGCACAATCTTCTGAGGTTGTACACCACAGGAAAAGTCCTCTGTGGTGCCATGTAACCTGCTGAATTTTCGATCGTAACCCACAGTTGCCCATGTTTTTTCACCCAGGGCCCTCTGCAAAACTCACAGTACAGTCGTACCTTAGAAGGCAGACGGAATCCATTCTGGAAGTCCGTTCGACTTCCAAAATGTTCGGAAACCCAAGCGCGGCTTCTGATTGGCTGCAGGAAGCTGCTGCAGCCAATCAGAAGCCTCGTCGGGCATTTGGGTTCCAAAATTTGTTCTCAAACTGGAACAGTCACTTCTGGGTTTGCGGCGTTCGAGAGCCAAAACATTTGAGAGCTAAGCTGTTCAAAAAATGTAGTTCCTTCCTAGAGGTACATTGTATGTCCTAACACTTCTCTTTTTATGTCCCAGTGGATCTTCCTGAAATTCCTGCCACTGCCTCCCTCTAGGCCCTAACTATGGACATAAATAGATTGCAGCCATGATGGATAGAGTCAGTGTGGAATCATGATTAGGGTGTTGGGATAGGACCTGGGAGCCCAAGGTGCACAAATCAGCCATGAAGCTTGCTAGATGAGCTTAGGCTGGTCCCACTGCCTCTCCTCCTAACCGACTTCAACAAGGTTGTTGTAAGGATAATATGGAGAGGGGGAGAGAACCATGTCCTTGGAGGAAAGACAGGATATAAACACAAAAGTAATAGTTTCCTGAAATGTTTATTCCAAGTGTCCCCTCCCAGTCTCCTTAACTATAACTACCATGTATATGTGACTCATATGATTGCTTCTAACTTTTGTGACCCTGATGTTACATATGTTTCTTGTAATATATTTTTTTTTACTTTAAGAGATGATGTTATGCTATTATACCATGATATCCTAGTTTAAAATGTATTACAGTCAAACCTCGGTTCCTGAACAGCTCCGTTATGGAATGTTTCAGCTCCCGAACGATGAAAACCCGGAAGTAAATGCTTTTCAGAAGCCGAATGTCCAACACTGCTTCTGCTGAGTGCAGGAAGCTCTTGGAACCAATCGGAAGCTGCACCTCGGTTGTCGAATATTTCGGAAGCCGAACGGGTTTCCGGAACAGATTCTGTTCAACAGCCAAGGTTTGACTGTACAGTGGTACCTCTGGTGGCGAATGGGATCCGTTACGGAGGCCCGTTCGCAACGTGAAAAGCCCGCAACCTGAAGCGCCGTATCTGTGCAGGTGTGCTGCGCGATATGGTGCTTGTGTGCATGCATGAAACATGATTTAGCACTACTGCGCATACACGAGCGGCGAAACCCGGAAGTAACCCTTTCTGGTACTTCTGGGTCACAACCTGAAAAAACGTAACATCAAGCAAACGTAGCATGAGATATGACAGTACTAGGGGCTGTTGCCCCCTGCTCACGGATCCTGCAAAATGCAGTGTGATGCTTGCAATAATATTATATAGAAAGAAAATATACAGGCTTAATTTTAAAATAAACTAAGAACAAAATATCATCATCATCACCCTGGGCAGATTTCCTATGTACCATTTAAGAAATGTTTCAGGAAAGAACCCCTTCTCTCTACGTCTCCCCTCTACAGCCTGTTCTGTAAGAAAGGGACCCAAGAAAGCTGGACCATCCCACAGGGAACAGAACCGGTGCAGACCACCACGCGGGAGCCTCCCCGGAACCAGCGGAAGCTGGAGGGTGGGGCAAAACCCTCAGAGATGGTGGAACTGGTTACCCAGGTGAGGAGGGATGTGTGTGTGTATATGCCTGCTTTTAGCTTAGCAGCTGTCCCAGGCAGAACCAAGGTGCCCCAGGAGGAAGGGCTATGGCAGCAGCCCTGCTGATTACATGGGTGAAGATATAAATCACTGTGATATCGCTTCAGTCAAGGTCTCCTCCAATGAAACTGTTAATGGTGCTGAGAGTTGCTATTCCCCTCCTGGAACCATAATTCCCACAGTATTTTAGCAATCAATTCTTCTTCCCGGGAAACTCCAGGAGCTGAAGGCAGAGGGCCTTCTCAGTAGTGGCGCCCGCCTTGCGGAACACCCTCACATCAGATGTCAAGGAAATAAACAACTATCTGACTTTTAGAAGACATCTGGAGGCAACCCTGTTTAGGGAAGTTTTTAATGTTTGATGTTTTATTGTGTTTTTAATATTCTGTTGGGAGCCGCCCAGAGTGGCTGAGGAAACCCAGATTATTATGAGTAATAATAATAATAATAATAATAATAATAATAATAATAATTGCTCTGGGAGGGGAATAGCAGCTGTCAGCACCATGAACAAACCACACCTCCTAGGATTCTTCAGAATTTTCCTGAAAGTGTTATCAGTTTTTTTAAATGCATAGTGTGAATAAGGCCTTAATTTCACTGTATTTTCTCTCCGGAGCTTATACTCGGAGGGTCAGACGGGGGCCAGGGGAGACGGCCAGCAGGGTCTGATATATAAACATTTGCAAGGCACCCTGGGAGTGAGGAACAGAGCTTGTGGGCCAAAAGGTGGCGTCCGAAAGGGCAATGCGGTTAACCTGCCTTCCTTTCTCCTCACAGAACCCCCCATCCTCCGATGGACTCACCGCCCATGACACTCCCCACTTTGAAGTGACCGTCGAGCGCTGCCCTCCTTCACAGCCCAGTGGTTAAGCCAATGCCCGGTGGGAATGGAGTAGGGGGAGGCCCCTCGATGGAGCCCGGTGGCAGCTCTGTTGAGGCAGGGCCTTCCCCTGCCCCCAATTTCCCACCACCCATCCAGGATTCCAACCGCAAACCTCCAAAGAATCTACCTCACCTCCGCTGGACGGCCAGCCCCATAGCGTCCGCTCCAGCCGCCACCTGAGCCCTACTCCCACCCCAGTTCTCCCGAATGATCTATTTTTGATACAAATACCAAAACTACCTCAACCTGCCAGCCACCCTCTGGCTGCTTAAATCCCACCCTGCCTCTTGTCGAAAGGGAGAAGGGGTAGTGGCAGAGAGGTGGGGCGACAGGGATCAGCTTTCCACGGCAACCGGAAGGTTCCGGAACTTGAGGCAGCCATCTTGAGGGAAAACCAAGAAGCAGGGGGGTGGCGGGGAGAGACAACTTCTTCCTGCTCTCATTCTCGGCTGCCTCAAGAATGGATGTGGACGCTGATGTCCCCCTGCCGAAATTGTGCCGAAGCCAAACCCCCTACGAATTACCGGGGCTTTGGGGAGGTTGAGGCTCCAAAATTACTCCCTAATGAGTCATGTGGTCCATTCGGGGTGGGATGAGGACCGTCCCTTTCTGACACCTTCCACCCACGGTGCCTGGGCGCTCGGCACCAGCATACCAAATATCGCCAAACCAAAAGTGGGAGCAGCAGCGGCGGACCCCCCCTCTCCCAAATACCCACCTCCGTCCTCTGTCATGAGGGGGGCAATGGGGTGGGCAAGGGGGGGACGCTTCACCCAAAGCCTCACAGTCCTTTCCCCTTTTCCATAGCTCCTCTTGCTGCTTCCTACAGAGTGTCTTTTTTTTGATATATATATATTATATATATGACGTCTCTATCCAAATATTTTTTAAGATGATACACAAAAGTTTGCTGAACTGCTTTCCAAAGATGTAGAGCTTTAACCGTGTGTGAGGACAGAGCCTTAGCATTTGACGTTTCTCAGAAGAGGGAGGACGGCGGCCTACGAGGCGTAGGGGGCCGCTGTTAGCCCTCTGGAAACAGCCGCAGCAGCTGGGACCTCCGGCCTGACTGCCGTGGGGCTCTTCAGTTGTAAGGGGGAATGTATTTATTGACAGAACCAAAATGTCCCACCCAGATTCTGGCTGTGGGCGGACTCCCTCAGACCCCTGAGGGAGGCCATCCAAGATTTGGTTGGAGGCTCAGTGACTTAGCTCTCCAAATTACTCCCAAACCAGAATTACCTCCAGAACCTCCCTTAGAGCTAAAGAGCCTCGACTGTGAGGCCCACATAGTGTGTCCATCTCAGGGGACCAGACACTATGGTTACACCAGCGCCTTCCTCTTTTTCTTCTTTTCCTTCCTTTCCTGGCCTCTTTCTCTTATCTCGGACACCAAAGCTGGCATATCAAGATGCAGTGGAAGCTTAGCTCCATCCTCCTCAGGCGGCTTTAAAAAAAACAAGCGGACGGGGTTTTAACTCGAACCGGAAGCTCGGCCATGAAGTTCACAGCCACAAAAGTCCAGCACATCTCCCCTCTTCTCCTTTTTATTGTTTGGAGCAGGGACCGAGCAATGGGAGCTCACCCTGTCGTGGGGATTCGAACCGCCGACCTTCTGATCGGCAAGTCCTAGGCTCTGTGGTTTAACCCACAGCGCCACCTGGGGCCGCCCCAAAGCACTCTCCAAATTCTGCCGGTTCCAACTTTAGCCTTGGCTTCAACTGCTGTCCTTGCTCCAGCAGGGTGATATTCTCGCCCAAAGAGGACAACCACCCCACCTCTTCTCCAAGGAGCTCAAGGTGGCAAACATGGTTCTCCTCCCCTACCCATTTTATCCTCACAACAAGCCTGTGAGGTAGGTTAGGCTGAGAGAGATTGGCTGGCCAAAGGTCGCACCCACTGAAGATCCATGGCTGAGCAGGAATCCTGGTTTCGTGGGTCCTAGACCAAACACCTTAGCCACTCGGACTGTAGAGGTGGACGTACATGGTCTACATAATCCCAGCAAAAGCCCCCTAAGCTTTTCCATGTGAACATGGCTTCACAGTGCCTAGGCTGGTGTCCTTTCCATCTGTCCTTTCCTTCTCTTCCTGATTTTGATTGTCAGCTCTTTCAAAACAAAGAAAAGCACAGTCGGCCAGCGTTAGACTGTATGTGAGAGAGAGCGCATGTCCGAGTGACCTCAAAATTTGCCTCGCACAGGTGTGATTCTCTCTGTGCGCTTGCGGAAAAACGAAACCCTGTCGACCCAAAGTTTTGTGTATGAGAGGAAAAGAAAAAAAGTACTGTTAGGTAGACATTTCCTAAAGCTTTGCTTTCTCCCCTCTTCCCCATTTTTCACCCTAGTTCCTTCTCTAGGAATCATAACCAAAATATCCCCCTTACTTTTCCCTCTTCCCTTTTCCCCTACCAAAATAATTTGAAAAAAATTTAATAATACTCAACCTTTTTCTTTCGGATTATTTTTAGTGCTTTAGGCAAAAATTATCTCTTTTCCTAGTTGATGAGAGTTGAGATTTCCCCACCTCCCTTTGATAGACGAGTGTCTCCCAGAGAGCGGAGACACACACAGTGGTTCTATGGGATCGCCAGAGGCCGACAGGAAATGGGGAGCTTTCCAACGGCACCCCCACTTCCTGTCAAAATTAACTGCCCAATTAAAATGGGCCCAACCCAGAGTGTGTTGTTCCTCCTTTATTTCTTTTGGTTTTTACATATCCACCGTGACCCACCTCGATTCAAGCATAACCAAAGGTGCTTTTCAAAACCGTTGCAGCTAATCTTCAAAGATGCCCATGGGTGGCCTAATTTCTGGTCACATGGGCACACGTTTACTATATAGCTTTAAGAAACCACTCGAGCGACTCCACTCGCGTCTCTGTGGCTGGCGGGGGGCTGAATCTGCCCCCCTTTTGTTTTCATTTCACATTATCCCAACCTTAAGCTCATTTTTGTGTCGGTTTGTGCAATTCTTTATTTTTTTAAGACGCCTGCATTAAGATCCGTAGATATTCTACCAGCAGGCAAAAACCGTATAGAGGAAAATGCAGCTAATAGGCTTCTTATTTTGGAAGCGACTTTCTCAAATATAACAATGAACTCTGGGATTTTGCTTTCGCAAACACACACATCCTTGTGTGCAGAATTTGTTTCAGTTTGTGTTCTGGTTCGGGAATCGCGAATCGGGTCGGTCCGTGTTAAAATGCCAGCTGAACTTATTCCTCTGAGCTCGTTTCCTCACATGCAGCTCATCTTAATGGCCACTGGCCAGCTCTGGAGATCTATTATAGTCGGCCGAGGTCTGGTAAGAAGCTACAAGGCCACCCGAGTGGCGGCCAATCCCACTTCTAAGAAATCTCCACCCGTCCCAGAAGCCACGCCCCCTTTCAGGGTTGGCGCCCGCCACCCTCGTTTGCAGGAAGCCACATTCATTAAAGTATCTTCTTACAAGGACTGAGTCATCCTCACCAAAGATGTCCACTTTTTAATTGAGATGTCAGACGTAGCTGCCCAACCCAAGTCTTTGAGATGCTCATTTCAGGAAACACTGAACAGAAGTCTTCTTCCACCACCTGCCTGACGTCCCAAGGTAGAATATTCGGTCGCTACACTTTGCATAGCACTGGCTCCTCTACAATCTTTCCATTGCTACCCTTGACAGTTCCTTCATCTGCGGACCCGCTCTTACAACAGTCTTACAACTTCTTATCCATTCATTGCCAGTGACGGCACTGAATGACAGATCTCTGTCCTATTTCGACTTATCGCCATAAACCTTTCCGGATGCCTTAAACTTATGCCAAAAAACCTTTCCAGAAAATATTCAACTTCCCCTGGGTGGGGAATCTGTATCCCTCCGGACATTGCTGGACTACAACTCCCATCAGTCCTAGGGCTAGGGCTGATGGGAGTTGGGAGTCCAATGACATATGGTGGATCCCCTCTTGCCCACCCAAGTTTCCCCAGGCTTAGGCATGCAGAAATGTTCCTTAGTAGATCTTCTGTTTGCAGCCTGATCCTGCAGATGTTTTCACTCTCAGATGCAAATCCCACATTTCAATGCAACTCCCAAATACATGTGTACAGCAAGGTTTCCCAAACTTGGGTCTCCAGCTGTTTTTTGGACTACAACCCCCATCAGCCCTGATCACTGGTCCGGCTAGTTAGGGGTGATGGGAGTTGTAGTCCAAGAACAGCTGGGGACCAAAGTTTGGGAAACCCTAGTGTACAGGATGTAAATCATAGCTTTCCCCTTCTCCATCATCTTCCTTTCCCCCCATTGCCCAGTTACTGCCTGGTTTCTGAGTTTCTCAGCGTATTCATATATATGATTCAGTAATCATAAACCTAGTGGCGGTTTTCCCCTTCAAAATTTGCTTTAATTAAGAGCTGTGAAGCTGTGATGAATTCATCACTACTCCAGCATATTTGTTCATACATGAGGCTCCTCCTAGCACAAAGACCACAATGTTCCCCATGGTTGTAAAGTTAACACACCAAACTACTGCTTCTTACAGGAGATAACACAAGAAACACTTTAGTTAAGCACAAAACATGTCCCATATTGAGAAACCCACATATCCAGCATCACCCAATCCCAGCTCACTTTACACTACGGACAAGCCACTTTTCAAACTATTTTAACTTTCAGAACAAGCCACCTCTTGTAGAATTGTTCAAGCACCACCTTTTTGCAGCTATTTAAAATATGGGAATGTTTGCTCCCATTGGCTTATCACACAACTTTAAAATTACACCCCAGCCCGCAACCTTGCAGCACAATTGTGGCCAAATATAAATGTGAAAAAATAACTTAAGCTTTCACACAGCTTTATTGACCAGGGCTGTCCAACAGGTCAGTCGCAATCTACCGGTAGATTGTGGTCTGTCCCTGGTCGATCCTGGCCGATCTTGTGATCTCCAGCGATCCCCCCTCCCCCCCAAAAAAGCTCAACAACTCTGGTCAATCCAATGGGTATTGAATTTATTTTGGATTTATGGGTATATGGAGTTTATTTATAGTGGAAGTAGATCACAGTCTCTTGGGAGCTGGACACCCCTGTTACAGACTACAAAATCCATGGTGCTGGGTTTGACGTAGCTTTAAAGACTATGAAACCCATGGCACAGCTCTGACGCAGGAACAGAGGAAGCCGCCTTATACCAAGTCACCCCCAATAAATAAATAAATAAACAAACAAACCTACAACACCCAAAACTACTGCTGTAGTGAAAGCCACCAGAGACTTAAATAATTGGGAAAGCAGTGGAGAATGGAGGCAAGTAAGGTTACCAAACGTCCCCGGATTTACAAATCAGTCCCCTATCATGTCCACTATCATTCCGACTGATGTTGAAAAGTGTCCCAGGATTCATTGAAAAAAGTCTGGTAACCTTAGAGGCAAGGCCACATAGGGAACCAAGGAAATCCCATTTCTGGCAACAGATTTGCCAGGGAAATCTTGAACTTTGGCAGAGCTCGACCAACAGAATTAGTAAGAATATTTCTCCAGTGGCTTTTGCACATTCGGCATAGATGCACGATGGAGGAGACTGACGTTAGTCAAGGGTAATCTAAGCGGCACAAACCAAAACGCAGGAGAGAAAAAATATTTAACTTCATGCATGACAGACTACTACTGATATTTCCAATATACAATGAAATATTCACTGAAGTAAGTTTTAGAAGACAACAACAATTTCTCCGATTGCTTTAAGCCAGCTTTCCACAACCTGGCACTCTCTGGGTGTTGTTGGACTCAAACTCCCATCACAGTTGGCGTGGCCAACCGTCAGGGATGATGGGTTTTGTAGTCCAGGAACATCTGGAGGGTACGAGGTTGGGAAAGACCATTTTAAATGTTTCCAGGTGTGAGTTCAACTACCTCTGAATGTGAACCAACAGGGCAATGTGCCAGAGCTTCATCAAGCACAAATTTACAGGAAGCTCAACTCTGAGAATGCACATTATGAAATCCACACGTTAGGAACAAGGCCAACTGTGGGACTCTTTAAAAAAGTAACAAAAACTGATCAGCGGAACTTATTTCTGAGCAAGCCATCAGCTAATCTGGATTTGCTGATAACCTTGAGGACGAGTGAGCTGTCTGCCAACAAATCTGTTCAGTTATGCCAGTAAATGCACAATGCCAGGCTCAAACAGTGGACGCAAACACCTGAAATAACTCTTTTATCTTTTTGAAAAAACATCCTTCAAATTACTCACAACACAGACGTGCAGAAATCTGTTTTGCAGGAATTACACAGCCAATGAAATTTATATTCCGAATCAAAGAGGTTTAAAATATCTTCATGTGACATAATGTCACTAGGTGAGTTTTGAGTGTATTTTCACAAAATACTTTTTCCATATGGACACAGACATAGAAAAACTTCTTCAGGAATGGATCTTGCCTGATCTTCTCCCCATTTTATCATGGGAAATCTTGTACCCCAAAGGTCTTGCGGCAAGAAATATACAATACTTGCTTGCAACTAAACGAGCTTTTCAAGAAGCACTCCCTCATCCTCGGCTCCTTTAGCTTCTAAAAAATAACCTGTTCACATCAAAAGCTTCTTTACAAAAACCTTCTTTCTTTTCTCCAGTGCCCTGGGATCTAAAAGTGCTCCCCTAACAAACAAAGAGTGGTGGCAAAATCAGATATAAGGAACCCTCCCGTAAATATCGGCCCACAGAGCTTCATGCAAACAAATTAGACCCAGATCTGGGACATGTTGGGCTCTGTGGAACTGACGAATTCCATTCTGTAAGCAAGTCAGTATACTCTGCCTGATGTCAGAGGACAAAACACCCTTTTTCAAAGCCTGTTTGTTATAAGCCAAGTCAAAAGCCTCCTTTGGCTCGTTTCAGAATTCTGTGGATACCGGCCATAATCCGTTATCAGGGGTATCACGTGATTAAAGACCATGAACACATGAATCGGCCAATTAAATCTAACCCTAACGCCCTCCCCAAACCTGTTTTGTTTTGTTTTTCTAAGGTGATACATGTATCACAACAGCATGAACTGTCCACTAAGAGGCACCTGCTCTTAATCTTTCCCACGCAGGAAGGGATCCCTCTTCTCGTATCTTCTTGGAAGAAGCATCCGTCCTTCTTGCTCACGCAGGAAGGAATCTGCTTTTCAGTGTCATCTCGGAAGAGGTATTCCAACCTTTCAGTTCACAGAGGAAGGTATCCCACTCCTGGCATGCTTTCAGATGAGGCATCCTTTCTTGGTCCTCTTCCCACACCATCTCAGAAGAGGCATCCTCCTTCCTCTTTCTCAGGCTGGATTAACCAATTAACCAGCTGAAACACGGCAGCCGTAATATCTGAACATCTACTAAAAATAGGTCCTTTCTCTTATGAAAATCTGGAGAGTTGGACCAAAGACAGGCCTCTCTTGAAAGGACAACCTGTTTCTAGAGCCCCCCCCTCCAGATAGAACATTATTTCTCCAACAATTAAACCATCCCATCTTACCCCCACTCTGTTCTACTTCAGGCTGGCAAATAAACGTTGCCAACTTACAAAATAAAAGTCATTTGCGGGGAAAAAGTGGTAGCCACTTTGGATCGCAAAGTCTTACCTGTTTACATATAAAAGGTTACCCATTCATCGCCTTTTTAAAAAAAGAGTCAGGTTTTGTCCTGTTTTAAAGGTTCCACACCTGGCTGAGATTCTGGCTCACCATAGATGACTAGTTGACCGGCTGCCTTGCTTAACTTAAACCAAATTCCCAGTGCTACGACATATTAAAAATTAACATTCTTGCCACCTAACTGCCCGGTTACGCACTTCTTGTTGGGTAACTTCAAGTCCCACCAACTTTGATGACAGACTGTGCTTGGCTGTGGCCCAAAAAATATGGAGGGCACCAGGTTGGGGAAGTGTAGTCTACGACGTTAGGTCACCGTCCATCCAGCACAGACACTTCGGACCCAAAATTCAACAGCTCCCAGAACATGAACCCATTTTAAAAGCAACCCAAACGCATTCATCATGGTGGATATTTTGAGCTAAAGGAGCACACCCAGCCAGCTTTTAACAGCCTAAAAAACATCCCTTGTCTTGAAAAGCTTAACACACCCCAAAGACATATCCGTGAGATTTGTTGGGTTGGCAACAGCACTCTCTGGTTTTCAAGCCTGGTCTCTGTTTCCGACGAACCACTGTGACTACGCCCATCTTTGTAAAGGGGGGGAAATGGCTAGTTACCAATGAGACAAGAAAATGCTTTTGAACCTAAAATTTGTTACGAAAAAAACTTGTGTTTTGTGAAACGAAGTAAACAAGCTTTAAGAAGCCACGGCCCGGGGTCCTCCTGGAAGATTAATTATTGGAGAAGGGAGACCCCCTGGCCGCGGAAAAGCTAACGTCCTATGCGAGAGAGAGAGTACGGCCCAAAGGTGATGGAGAGGAACAGAGAAGTGGGACCATTATGTTTGTTTGGGGTGTGTGGAGAGATGCAGGAGGGACTCCCCAAATCTTCTCCATCACTGTTCAATGCTTGGTGGTTACAAACGGAAAGGCAACTTGTGGTTTTGAAATTCCAGGGGGCTCCTCTGCCAACAAGATCGGGGTTTAAAAGGCGAGAAGGTGTGGAGACAGCATTAATTAGCATCACAAGGCATCCAAAGCAAATTCCCCCCTATCACCACGGGGGAATTTAATGTGTAAATGGAAAGGGAAAGTTGGAATTGGCAGAACATTCTCCTCACTTTAAATTGGCCTGCAAAATTTCACTTAATTCTAAATTTCCCCTTTTTTGATGCTGCTGAATATTTTTTAAGGAGGAAAAACTGAAAATACCATATGTTGTACTGTACAGCATCATTTTAAAAACTCACCTTATTGAAGGTTTTTTTAAAATAAAAAAAACTCCCATTCTGAATTTGAAACTGATTTTTCATGATTTTTTTTTTATTGCAAGTTACACCATCATGCGAACTTGTCCCCTTGTTTTTGTGATTTAAAACAAACAAGACCAATGAACTGCCAGGAGAGATTTCTCCTATTCCTACCCAAGAGTAACCCGTTTGTATCGCACCTTCTGCACTGGCCCCAATTTTACAGCTTGGTTCAAAGAGAGGTAGCCACCGAAGGTTTCAAAACCTCAAGGATGCAGGGTTGATGTCTGGAAATCTTTCTTGTCTTGTGTTGAAAATTAAAAAAAAAACAATGTGCAAAACAATCCTTGGTTGTACTCTGTTTTGTTTCTGTGGGAGGGGGCAGGAGGAAAGGAATTTTTCACCCATTAGCAGAGATTGACATTGGGCAATGAATCTGAACCGACACACAGAATGAAATTTAAAAAGTATGAGTCTGGCTTTTTCTTAGTCTTGTTTTTTGATGGGACATGCAATGGATATTCTGAGTAGACTTGGATTCCATCTACACTATACTTTTAAAGCACCACAGCACTATAAACAGTCATGGCTTCCCCCAAAGAAATCCTGGGAAGTGTAGTTTGTTAGGGTGCTGAGAGCTGTTACAGGAGACACCCTATTTTCCCAGCACAGCTACAATTCCCACTGTTCCCTTGGATGGATTGTTAAACTACTCTGGGAATTGTGGCTCTGTAAGAGAAATGTCCTCCTAACACCTCTCAGAGCCACTAGCAAACTACATTTCCCAGGATTCTTTTGGGGAAAGCTGTGGCTGTTTCAAGCGGTATGATACTGCTTTAAATGTATAAAACACATAGCACAGGACTGCAGCCTAAGTTTATTTTGATCATCTATTTCCTGCCATTCCCCCTAAGGTCCATGGGCAGGTTATAGCCCTAAAACACAGTATTAAAACCACTTACAACCTAAAAACATACACTTCAAGTGTTAAAACACCTCTACGGTTTGCTCCCAGATAAAAGTTTTGACAGCGTTCAAACATTTCATTTTTAACCCTTATGCACTGTATGTTTGCCAGCCTGGGCTCCATTGGGAGGAAAGGCGAGATAGGAACTAACAACAACAACAACAACAGCAATAATAATAATAATAATAATAATAATAATAATAATAATAATAATGGCCCATCAGTTACCTTCGTAACTGAATCAGCCCAAGCAAATTCTGGAGGGTTTCCTGAAAAAGCTGGCATTCACTGCTCACTCACCTAGTTTGGAATGCAACTTCCACAGACTAAAAAATGCCTTGAGATGAAAAGAATATAAAATATTATTTTATAAAAAATATTTGAAGGGTGATTTATTTTTTTTACACAATTCTGAAGTTATGGAGAAGAGGAGGCATAAGTTTAGTGGCTTCTCAGCACCTCTTTTGAAGGTCCCCATTTCCCCGTCCGGTTAAAAAGTTCTCCAGCTGCAAGGCTGGGAAGGGACTTTGGTTCCAGGACCTTGGGGGAGAATATGGATTAAGCCAGTGGGGTGGGGGAGCCTTTTCAGCCCCAAGATGGGTGGGGCTTGTGCCAGTGGTGGGCGGGGCCAAAGCCAACCATGGGCGGAGTCAAAGCTGTGTGCACACCGAATCTGCATGCACACACCCTACGCTCACAAATCCATTCACAAACAACTGGCGGAGGTGAGTTTGTAAGAGAGGTCCTGCAGGCCGGAGATTCTTACTGACCTTTTCTCTAAACCAGACTTAGTCCCAAATGCTAGAAGGGCAGTGATAGCTGTTCCTCACCACTAGGGGGACTAGCCCAAGGAGTTGGGCGAGTAGCTGATGACAGAGACAAGTCATCCCTTAAGATTTTGCCCCCGGCCCAAGGATGCTGATCGGTGACCCATATGCAAACACAAGTGTCCTTTAAATAATTCTACGGTGCTGCCTCCAAACACCTCTCCCCGCATCTCCCCATCAGCAAATCCAAAATGCGCCAGTCACATCAAAATGTATAAACCATTCCTTTCTTTATTAAACATAGCTTGCAAGTGATAAATATTACAAAGTTTTTTTTTTAATCCTTTCTCCAAAAATTAGCTTATTATTATTATTTTTAATCAGGTCACTGCATAATCAATTGGCAATATTTAAACAGCTTTTTTTCTTCTTCCTTCCTTCTCCTTTTAAACCGGATTTTCAAAAACACAATGCGGAAAATTAAAATTAAAAGCCCTCTTAAAATTGTGCAAAAGGCCCGATTTCCACCAAGGTTCCCCCCCCTTCACCCCGATAATTTGCAGCTGCAATTCTCTCTGATCCCTCCTGAGCTCAGCTATCTCTCGCTGCCCCGGGTTTCAAATTGGTGTGTGTGTGCTAAGCCTCGTGAATTTTTTGTCTTTTTAACACACGCACACCCTGCTCCTGCAACGGAACGACTCGTGGTGCCGTGAGCCCCTCGTGCTGTGGGGACAGGGAATCGGTGCCCCCCCCGGCTGTTGCCGGACTTCCAGCTCCCATCAGCTTCAGCCCGTGCACCAAACGGCCAGGGATGGTGGGAGCTGCATTGCAGCAACATCTGGAAGGCCACAGGTTCCCAACATCTGGAGGGCTGCAGCTTCCCACCTGAGCTAGAGGAATTAAAGGCTGAAGAGGGAGAATGGCAAAATGGGATGTTTTTGGGGGGTGGGGAAGAGAGGAAGTAGGGCCTCTCTGGCAAGTTAGGCCCTTGATCTGATAACCGGCAGCCCCAGCAAGGAGACAACCATTGCTCTTGACCTGAAGGGATAGGGGGTGAAGCTGAACCCTGCCTCTGTAACATATGGCTGTAGGACGGTTGCAACTGACCTCCCCGGATTTGCTGTGATCCTTGCAGGAGATATCATGTTGTGCTGGGGGGGGACCCCAACGAGATACAGGATCCACAATGGGAGTGTGGAGGGAAAGAGAAGGTGGAGGTTAAGTAGGGGGGAAATTATGAGCGTATTTATTAAGAGGTGGTGGCTGGTTCCCAAGAGCTAGAGTAAGGTTGACTCATAGACAACTGCCTGGTGCAAGGAATGGTGAGCATGGCTGCAGGTCGAGAGGGTACAGAAAAAGAGTTGGCCAAGGAAGAAGTGCTCAGGTGAGGGAGGGCACCAGGAGTCCACACCTCACAAGTGGGAATCCTTTGGCCCTCCCGATGTTGCTGAACTACAACTTCCATCAGCCCTAGCAAGCACGGTGAATGGCTAGGGATGGGAGCTGTCGCTTAGCAACATCAGGAGGGACGAAGGATTCCCACACGTTCCTTCCCCACACAGCCGGAACCACCCCTAAGGCGGCAAAGGGACCACCTGATGTTCATCAGGTTGACTCTCCCACCCTCTTCGCAGGAGAAGCCTCTGCATACTTTGCTCAACTGGGGGTGCAGGTTTCTGAATTCAGGTCAGGAGACAGAAGAGGGGGGAATTGGGACCATGCCATCGGCTGAATGGTTGAGGGGGAGAGGTCTGGGACCAGAGATGTGAAGATGCAGGGTTGTGCTCACCTAAGGTATACTCAAGAGCAAGCCTGCAGAAATGAAAAGCGGCCTAAGTTGGTCACGGCCATTGCTTTCAATGGGTCTACTCCGAGTGGGAACAGCACTGCATGCAACCTGCACACCAGGAGGGCTACACTCCAGGAAGTATGGGAAGGTGAGAAAGTGCTTTTCGGCTACCATCAAGTCCAGTCAATGTTATCCAGCATGCTGCAGATCAAATGTGGGATGGATCATTAAGTCAGCTCTGGGGGCTCGTCATGTGACACCAAAATTTAAAAACGTGATACTGTTCCTCAGGTTACATACACACACACACGCACACACACACACGCACACACACACACACGATCCTTCAAATCAATGGTGAACACATTCTGGTTTCACAACAGCTTTGCTCAGATTTTCCTCGAAGCCTCCGCACCTGGGGGTTCAAATATAGATTTCCAAGAGAGGTGATATTGGGGTGTTGGAGTGCATGACAGGAGGTCACAAAGAATGCACCCGTAATGGCAGGCTGCAAAAATCACAGCCCTTAAGTGCTGGAGTCCTCTTGAGTTTAGTAATGTCATAAAGACTAGAAGCTTGGCTTTATAAAAAGAATCAAGAAGTGAGCACACTGACCAAGAAGTCAGAAAGCTACTCCCAAACGCCTGACTTGGTCCAAAGGGAAATGAAATAGCATTGGAAAAAGGAACCAAACTTTCCCCGGAGTGTTAGGAATCAGACGCCCTGGAATCTTAAGGGCAAATAAACAAAAGGCATTAGGAAGGGCCGAACAAGATGCGAAAGCAGCACACTTTGGTCCACTTCTGGAACTGTTGTTCTCCAAAGTAGATAAGAGACAAGGCCCATTTCTTGAAGAGCCCTCCATAAGAGGGTCAGACAGCTCGTGAGAATGGTCCTCAATTAAATTGGTGGGGTTGACAGTTAAGGACTCTACTCAGAACGTACTGGCATGCAAAGACTTCAGGCTCCCAATTAAGATGGGACAAGACCTTTAAGCGGCTCTCTTCACACTCAATGGATCTCAAAGATACTGGAGTCCTTGCCTTTCGTAGAGAATCTATTACACCTTTCCATCCCCAGGAAGCTGAAGCTGACGGAGGTTTCGTACGAGAGACATTAAGCCCGATATTCCCCACTGTGCCGATGGGCTTTGAACTTGTTTGGCATTGGCCGGTTGACGTGGAATGAGTCACATTCTCCCTTCCTGTATGTACATGCATGCACACTCACACTTATGGATGAAAAGCAGTGAAGCAGAGCACAATCTCTGCCCGCCTGGAGAGTGGAAACCTTCGCAGGTGTGCTGGAACCATGAGGGATAGATGCACGGTCCACATAATTAAAAAAAACACAACCCAAGATTTTCAGGAACTCAAATCCTGGATGCACTTTCTTGGGATGCAGGGGAAAGAATATCAAACAGTCCCTAGAATGTCACTGATATTTCAGAGTGGGGTTTTTTTGGGGGGGGGGCGGGAATGATAGAAAACGGATCACTGAGAGGCGGAAGGAATGAAAGGCGATGAAGCTGAGAGGGATCAGCAAATGGTTGAAAGGGGAGATGCAGGGAGAAGTACTGTCTCCCCCTGGAAATTGGGGTCGGTGGGAGCTGAGTGTCTGGACGCCGGATGAGGAACAGTTGAGAGAAGTGTATGCTGTCTCAAGCCTAAAGCATTCGTTACAAACAGTGCAAATACATTGATAGTTTAATACTAGTATTTGATTCCCCCGTTTGTGAAAACTTGGGGTTGGGGGGGTTACAGGGATGGGGAGGGAGCCCCTGGGCCTGTGGCCTCTACCAAGGCTCAAAGTCCGTGTGCATGCTGGTAGTTCGTGGGACTCCTTGCTTCTGACACAAGGGGAAGAAAAGGCACCTTTTTTGGGGAAATGATGGCTACCACCAAGTCCGTTTCAGCTTTTTTTGGGGGGTGCGGGTGGGTAACGTGTGGGGCGGGTGACATGAGCTGCATAGCGCCCCGCCCCAGCCTCCTCCCTCCCCCCCCCCGATCTCCAGGAAACTGCCTTTTGCACATTTTAAACGCCGTACACAAAGAAGGTCACACTACAAAAAGGACGTTAAACAACTTTCACAATATTCATGGCTAAGCTGTCTTCTCTTTTTGTCGTTTTTGTTTTCTCTACACAAATGTACAATTTACCCACCCCGGTTTGTTTGTTTTTTGTTGTCGGCTTTTCCGTACCCCCGCCCCCAAACTTCTTTTTTTTTTTCAGTTTTCGTTTTTTTTATTTTTAAATGTGTCAAGAAATAGCTTATATACAACGAAGAAAAGTCTTTAGTTATAACGTTTCGGCAGCAAGTATTGTTAAGCTAAGAAGAGCTCGTCGGGGGTGGGGGAGGAGAAAGGGAGCGAAAAAAATGGGGGGAAGTAGAGGAAACCGAGGTTGTGGGGCGGGGGGAGTGAAACAGAGGCCCAGGGAGGCGAGTTACGCTTCTCCTCCCACCCCCACCCCCCGATGGAAGAAAAGTGGGAGAAAAATAAAAACAGCATCAACCGCAAAGCACGTATGACTAATCTGGAAAAGAGAGGAAAAACCCATAAGATGGAAAAGGAAAACCTTAATTCTGTACCATGAAAAAGGATGGTTTTCTACATTACACCCCCCCCGCCCCCTCAGAAAAACAAAGAGAGAAATGGGTTTGTGTGTGTATATGTGAGAGAAAGACATTTGTCGGCTTTAGGAAAGCAGAAAGATGGGAATCAATTTTAACGTAAGGGATTTATGGGGCGGGTGGAAAGGGATTTATGGGGCTGTGTGTCCACCGCAGGCAAATATTGCATCCTGGGAAGGGACGTTGTTGTAAAGAGGGGGATTGAGGGGGTGGGGAGCCAAGCCCCCCCCGACCTGCTCCAAATTGGCTGAGTAGGTCCAGCCACCGGGCAGAAGTGCCAAAGGGCCACGCTCCTGCTCTATGCTAAAGAGGCGAGCTCCCAGGGGAAGCGAAAGTGGAGTTACCTGCCTGAGTGCGCAAGGAAGGACAGTCTCCCCACTCTCCCCTATAGAAATGCCCCCCCTCCATTCTTCTCCCCTCTGTGCTAAAGAGAGAGAGGGGGGGAAAAAAGAGGTGAAGAAGAAATCTTTCCTAGATCAGTGCCTTTCCCTCATCCCAAAACACCTGCTTCCAAAAAAAGAGAAATCTTTGCCAACCTGGAAAGTTTGAGCCAGGAGCGAATTTATTCTGCAAGGAGGCTGGCTGCTAATGCCACCGGGAAGACCCTCTTCTGTGGTCCTCGGGCTGGTCTGCTGAGCAGACTTCCAGGCTCCTTTTGGAGAGGGACATTTTGCAGGCAGGGCAAAAGGTGGTCCCAACAGAAACAGTGTGGAAGAGAACAAGTTCTGGCTGGATGATCTACAACAGCAAACTTTGGGTCGTTACTAGTTTTTAGAACAGCCCTGGTGGGTGGGAGATGACTTAGGTTCATTCATTCATTTCAAGGAGCCTCATCAGAGCAGAACTTTGTTGGGGGTCACCCTTTGGGGTAGGAAAAGACTGGCGGGAGCCAGAGAATGAGAGAAGCACTGATTCAATAGGCAGGATTCTTCCAGGGGGCGGGGTGGGGGGAGTCCTCTGCCCTACTGCCAAAGCCATATATGCCACCCCAGTGTGGTAATGGCGGTGAGGAGGAGGGGAGTGGCTAATCCTTGCCCTCCCACCCCCAAAACTCCAAAGTAGTGGCTGGTTTGCTACCATTCAATGCTTGCCACCAAAGCCTCTGCCTGGGCCCTGAAAGGCAGAGGCAATAATTATTGCACATTTCTTACATCACCGTATTATTATTTTTTAATAGAAAACAACAACACAAGACCAAAAGGATACCCGCCCCCTCCCCAATAACACTAGGTGGCTGGAACTGGTTCACACCTGGCAACGCCCGATTCTAAAGGGGGAAGGGGTGCGGGGAGGACAATGGCACTTGTTTTGGGGTGAGGGAAGATCGTAGATCCAATTTAAGCAAATTGGGGAGGGTGGGTGAGGGGTCGGGGTCCTCAAGGAGGCAAGGAAGGGTGTAGCACGTGGAGGAGATATCTTAAGATGCAGCCAAACTTTTGTTTTTGTTTTCAAAGGAAACCTTCCGGCATCTCAAAAGTATCCGGGAGCGAAAAGAAAAAGCTTTCCAGGGAAACGGAAACTACTAGGTTGCGTGTCTTGTGTGTGTGTGTGTGTGTATATATATGCATGTATATATTGATAGTTAACCTCGTGGCCCTCAAAGATGCGGCCAGACACCAACTCCCACCAGCCCCAGGGAGCTTGGACCATAACCCAGGGATGATGGGACAACTGGCCTGGCAACATCAGAGCGGGTGAACCTCAGAGTCAGCTATCCTGATCTACACACACCTGCAATGCTAACCTGCTGCTAGCTTATGAAAAGTATCTGGCGGCCCCTCCCAACGCATGGGTGGTTCCCCCCACCTCTGTTTCTTTGTTAAGTGCTCAGTGATTGGGGGGGGGGGAGAGAAGAGAGGAAGCACAGGCGTGGGGAGGGGATACCACAGACCTGGTGGGGAGTGCCGGCTGGGATGCCTGTGTGCGCGAGTTCAGGGGGCTTTGGGGTCCTTGATTCAGTGCTTCCAAAAGGGGGACGCGAGTGAAAAAAGACCGGCGGGGAGGGGGAACCCCGAGAGGGAGAGAGGGACGCTCCCTTTCCCTCCCCATCGCTTCAGACTAGAGACACAACTGGAGGAGCAGAGCAGAAAAAGCAGAAATTTTAAACAAAGCAGAGCAGGGTGGAGTACAGCTCAAAGAGCTCCTACAGCCGCCTGGGGTGTGACTGAGCAATTCGCTCTCCGCTTGCGAGGGTCCGATGTCAGGGAAACGCCTCTGGGGCTGATCTCGAGGGCTCGGGTGGCAGTGGCGGACCTTGAAACCTTTGGCGCTCTCTCTCTCTCGCTGAAGCTCCCCTGGCAACTGAAGGGTGGGCAGAGAAGGCCGGTTACACGTCCTGGTATCCTCCGCCGACGCAACGCTGCAAGATGTTCCTGGCCTGTCAACGGCGGCCTTCGCGGCACAGGAGAGACGAGCGAAGAGATGGCTCCGCGGAGAAACATTTTGGGGAACCGACGTGATGCCTGGAGCTCCTTTGGCCTGGGAAAGGGGTGGTGTAACAGGGACCGGACAGGTTGGCAGGCTTGGGGGAAGCCGACAGGTCAGAGGGGTGAAGAGAGCCAAAGAGCGTTTGAAAGCACCCAGCAGAGTTCGTCTTCGGAGGCCCGTCTCCAAGGGCGTAGGCGGTGTCTGTTCCCTGGCACGGATGTTTCAGAGACACGTGCCCTGCTCTGCCAACAACCAGCTCATGCCCCTCTAGCCCACTCCTTTGGAAACAAAGAAACCCACCCAAACCAGGGATGACTCTCTGAGACGCCGTCGGCTTCCAGGGCTGTGCCTTCTAGATGGTCGGCCACACCCATGGGGGTGGCCCACACCTCCCCACCTTGGGGTGCCCCTGGAACAACTCTGTCGAAAGCCCTGAGTCAGCCCCGATCAGCTTTCGGGAGGAGGAGCCTTTCAAAGTCTCAAGAAAGATTTCCTTTTTTTAAAAAAAGAAACAAAAAAGAAAAGGTGCGCTCTCTCTCTCTTCTCAGCCGTCCATTTTAAGCCAAAGGGAAATAAAAATAAGAACACAACAAGTTTAAAAATTCTACGCGTTATCATTACAAATTAAAAAATAAAATAAAAGGGAGCGTAAAACAAAGCATTAACATAGTGTATAGTGCAGGATCCAAGCAGACGCGTTCTGACCTCGGGAACGGAGCGAAGGAGGGAGGGAGGAGGGACGGGGGCGCCTGGCCTCTCCCCGCAAACAAAATCCGGAGATGAGAAGAGAAGCGGGAGGGAGAGTTGGTTCCGGAAGAGGGCAGGTCACTGAAGTGTTTTTTTTTTTAAATGTTCTTGTCTTTTTTTTCTCATTTTTTGTGGGTTTTTTTTTTGTCGTCTTCTTTTTTGTCTTTTTTCGTTTTTTGTCTTTTCCTCCACATATGGTAGGCACCAGTACAGGCACTGCATGCGACGGATGAGGGGGGGGGAGGTGGGGGGGGGAAAGGGTGGGGAGGGGGGGCGCAGCTGGCGTTATTTCTGCCCGCTGATGGACTGCGATATAGAGCGTGGCGGGATCATATCTAAAAGGTACTCCCGCTGCCGGTCCGCCAGGCTCGACGCTTTGTGGCCCCCGATCCCGGCGTTCAGGTAGGCGATGTTGACACCTGGGAAGAGGAAGAGGTAGGAACGTTTCTGCTATGAGGCACAGGCAGCCGATTCCTCTCCTGGGAATGTGTCTCAAGTGTGGGTGGGGAACCTCAGGGCCAGGGGCCAAACGCGGCCCCTCCCAATCTCATTGCCAGCCCCGATTCCCACCCTTCTTTTGCCTGGCTGAAACGTGCCCCCTTTGCATTTCCTGTCTTTTTAAAAAAAGAATACATTTTTAAAATTTCCGATATATAACAATTATAGAAAAGAGCAAAAAGATACAAGAACAGAACCCCAACTCGACTCCCACTCCCCACTCCAGGATAGATCCATCTAGTTAAGTTTGTTGAAGTCCAATCTGTGATTGCAGTAGCTGCCATTCTTCAGGGGAATTGGCAAAGTATTCTATAAAAGGATGCCATATTTCAACAAAATCGTCCGTGTCATTTGCATTATTCAATGCATGTAAGAGAGAGAGACTGGTTCCCCCCTTGCCCTGAGGCACAGGGATTTATGTCTCCGTGTGTCTTGCAATACACTGGTTTTCCCTTCCAACACTATCTGGCCCTCACTATGATGGACGCCCCCCTGGCCCATTGCAAAGGTTCAGCCATGTGGTCTGAATGTGAACCAGCCACCCAAAAACTCCCCCCCCCCCAATCTGGACAACTCTCTTCCTGGGGCTGAATGATCCCTTCCTGTGGGACCTCTGCTGGGATCGGCTGGCAGAGGGCAGGATATATATTGAGGCAGGGTCCTCTGCGCATCTCTGCCCCCACCCCCCAAATTCTGGAAGACTCTACCTGGCATGCCGAGAAGGCCTCCCGCCACGGAAAGCTGCGGGGCCTGCGCAAAGTTGGACAGCATGGAGCGGGCCGAGGTGGGGATCCCACGCTGCAGGGTGCTCTGGGGTTGCGGTGCCTGGAGGGGGGGCAGAGGAAACAGAACAGCAGGAAAATGAGTGGGGCACAAACAAATAAAAGTATCGGGTCCAAACTCCGCTCGGTGTTTAGCGATTCACAGTGCGGAGTTGGAGACTCATTTTCTGCCGACAAGAATTACTCAGCACGCAACCAGACGTGTTTTGAGTGGACAGGAATAAGAAGACGGTGTAGTAATTTTGTGTGGAGGGTTAAGATAAAGGTTTGCATAAGACCCCCAGGGTTTTCAAAGCTCTGCTGCATTTGGTTTTTCAATATTACTATTGCTACTCAATTTAACAAATATATCCCATAAAGGAGGCGTGATTGGCGTCTGCTGGAACTGGTGGGGAAGAAGGAAGGGAACCAAAAGTAAGTGGAGGCAAAGACTATGGCAGGCAGAGCCAGAACCACCCCTGGACCGGTTGTGAAGGCAGGCAGGTGGGGGCTGGCTGAAGCTGGTGGGACAGCGCCCCATTCACCTTAATGGACCACCCTCCAGTGTTCGTTCTCTCTCTCTCTCTCTCTCTCTCTCTCTCTCTCTCTCACACACACACACACAAATGCATTATCAGTTACCTGCCCTTTGCCCTACCTAAGGCCACGGGGTGGGCTAACAACAATTAAAGATTAAAATAAGATTAAAAACAGTTCCAAACAACTGACAATCACAAAAATATGGTAGGAATAATGATGATTACGCTATCATTATAAAAACAAACATACATTGAATTCGAAATAAAAAAATGTCCAGTAGCACCTTAGTATTTTTTATTTTGACTGCATCAGACCAACACAGATACCTATCTGAATCTAGATACATTGAATTGTATTATTCAGCGGCGTATTATTAAACTTAATCTATTTTCAGATAGGTTTTTCCAATATTCCATCATTCCAAAACGTGGAACTCTCGCAGCAGAGAGAGGGTATTAAAAAAACCCTGCTGCTTCATACGTATCATAAATCACGCATCTCACGATCTCTCAAACCTTCCTTTGCTTCATTTTACCTAGTCCTGTCCCTTTAACTAGCGTTACAGCAGGACCAGCCTGCCGTCCTCCGTTCCTTCTCTGAAGGTTGTTTTGAGGGGGTCTGTCAGTGAGCGGCCAGCAAAGTTCCAGAAGCACACCACAAAACTTCTGCGGCTGCTGAATGTTCGGATTGAATGCTCTTCCACCCCACATCACACGAGAACAACCTTTTGCTTTTGGAGGGGAGGGGAATGGGCTACCCGGGAGACAAGATCAGAAGGTTGTTTGAGGGTAGGGGGTAGCCGAACAGCTGGCGGCTGTGGGATGCGAAAGGGGCCACTTTGCCAGAAGGGGCTGGGCGAGGGAGGGCTTCTCACCTGGCGGAGTGTGTGATGTCGCATGATGCTTTCCTGTTTGCTAACGCTGGACACGCTGGCGGGAGTGGCGGTGGGGGACAATGCTGCCTGCTGCTGCAACCGCTGCTCTATCTCCTGCCGGAGGGAAAAAGAAGAGACTGGTCATGAGTTGGGCCGTGTGGCTGTCATCTGGCGGCACACAGGCCGCCCACCCACCCCGCAAACAGCCTGCATTCAGATGACCCTGCCTGCAGTCCAATATCCACGGCCCGGCTTGTATGCCAGTCACTGAAACTGGCTAGTTTGGTGAGCGCATGAGACGGGCCTTCCTGCTGGTGGGGCTCTCTTCCAGCTAACACTTGATCAGTTCTGGCATTTGAGAAGACCTGAAAAACTTAGCTTTCCACTGCTGGTTTTCCTTGGGAGTGAATCTTGCCGATCTAACCCCGTGCATTCATTTCAGGGGACTGCTGTCTCCCCAAACTACAATTCCCAGTACCCCAAGGTGTCAGGGTCGAGAAGAGGAAGGGGAAGCTATGATGACTGTTTCAAAGTTGGTTTCCAAAACACTTTATTCATGCTGAATAAATGTGCAAGGGGAAAACACCGGCGAAGAATTCAACAGGGACCTTGTAAAGTTGCCTTATAAAGAGTCAGTGGACGATTGGATCCACCTAGCACAGTGCTGCCGACACTGACTAGCTCTCCATGGTTTCAGACAAGGATCTTTGCCCAGCCCTACTCGGGGAGGCTGAGGATTGAACCCAGATCTTTCCACGTGCAAAGCAGACGCTCTACCACTGAGCTACAGCCCTTCAAAATGTACGTTGAGCAATGAGGAACATGGGAAGCTGCCTAATACTGAGTTCACTGAGCTCAGTGTTGCCTAAACTGAGGGAAAGCAACTCGCCAGGGTTTCGTTCAGGAAACCTCCTCTCAGCCCATCGTGGTGGTGCCGTTGGGGAATGAACCTGGCACCTTCTAGTTGCAGAGCTCTGACACTGAGCTATGTCTCTTCTTCAGAGGGACAGGAAGCACGCACCTCTTCCTGTTCACCTGGATTGACCGGGCTTCCCTCCCTCCCTCCCACTGACAGGGCTACAGGGACCCACCTGCTCTTGCTGCAGAGCTTTGACAAAGGCGTTCTTCAGCCGGTTGGTGTGCTCAGCCTTAAGCGCCTTCTTCTGGTTGGAGGTCATGCACTGCTCACACAGGATCTTGCCGTTCTTCTCCTGCTTCCAGTGCGGGGTGAAGTCTGTGCGGCACTGGGCGCAAACAAAGGGCTCCACTCGCAAGAGGGAAGCACAACCTTTGCCTGGGAAAGAGGGGTAGAAGAAGATGCATCACACAAAGGAAGGGGGACCTTTCTCTCAGGAACCGTTCCAGGCCAAGGGGGTGTGGAGAAGACCTCCAGGGTTCAGAATTCCAATGACTTTTAGAACAAGCTAAACATTCATTTATAATAATAATAAATAATAAATTTTATTTATACCCCGCCCTCCCCAGCCAAGGCTGGGCTCAGGGCGGCTAACAAATATTAATAAAAACAAGCTGAATGAATACAACTTAAAAACAAGATTAAAATACAACATTAAAACATTAAAATGCAGCCTCATTTATGCAAAGAAAAAGGGGGGAGGGGGACAAACGCGAGTGAGTGTGGCCCAGTTTGCCTCTATTGTCAGGCTACCCTGGAGCAGAATAATAATGTTTTTGGATTTCAAAAATCTTATAAGCGTACCAATAACTAAAACAGTTTTATCTGTGACAGGACGGCTCCATCAGGCGGACAGCAATAGGCTAGTTCCCCGTGTCCCCTGGCACTGTTCACTGAATCAGGAGGCATGGGAAACGGGATTTCCAGCTCATTTCCTTCTGACACCCTTTCTCAACCCAGCTGCACTGCCTATGCTGCAGCCCTCGCCCCGACACTGGCCTTTACCTTGGCTGTCAATGACGCTCTGCACCACCTCCTCCAGCCCCACCATGTAGATGAACTCGCTGTTGGCTGCGCTGGGCAGGAAGTGGAGCAAAGGGGCGGGCGGTTTGGGGGGCGGGATCTCCAGGAGGGTCTTTTCCAGTTGCTTGCGCAAGGCGAGCTTGGCGGCCGCCTGGGAGTTGGCGGCGTCATTGAGCGCGCTGGGGCTGGGCAGGGGTGACGACACCCGGTTCACCGTGCCCGGCTGGATGTGGGAGGCAAGGTTCATGTAGATGGCGGACGACGTGGTGCGCTGGCAGGGGACGGCTGAGCTGGACTGCTGCAGAGGAAAGGCGCAGGAGTGTAGAGGGGACAAGAAAGAAAATGTTAAAGGTTTGTGGCCCTCCAAGGCTTTTCTCTCTGACCTTTGGGACTCTCTCCAGGCCACGCCCCTTCAGTACAGGCCACGCCCCCTCACCAGCAGCCCTGCTTCACACCCTCCTTGAGTGCTTTTGCCTGTCTGGAATGTGGCCTTCAACTGATCACACAAACTTAATAAATAAATAGCTAAAATAAAAATAAATAAATAAATAAATAGGTAAAAGTAAGTGACCCCTGGACGGTTAAGTCCAGTCAAAGGAGACTATGGGGTTGTGGCACTCATCTCGCTTTCAGGCCAAGGGAGCCAGCGTTTGTCCACAGACAGCTTTCCGGGTCATGTGGCTAGCATGACTAAACCGCTTCCGGTGCAACGGGACACCGTGATGAAAAATAGAGAGCATGGAAACACAGTTTACCCTCCCGCCGCAGAGGTACCTATTTATCTACTTGCACTGGTGTGCCTTCGAACTGCTAGGTTGGCAGGAGCTGGGACAGAGCAATGGGAGCTCACTCTGTTGGGATTTGAACCACCAATCTTCTGATTGGCAAGCCCAAGAGGCTCAGTGGTTTAGACCACAGCGCCGCCTGTCTCCCTTAATAAATAAATAAAACCTAGCTTGCTGTACAAAGGTGATCTACGCACCCATTGCTCAGCCCACTTTTGTCTCTGGCCCCTCCCTCTGCTGAGGTTACCCATATGGAAATGCTGTCCTCGGGCTGCACAAAGTCCCACCCCCAATTTGTCACCACAAAAACAAAAGTTTAAAACTGCCGCGTGGGCAAGGTGGCCGTGCAAGAAGATCAGGTCCACTGGCCCTCCCACCCTTTCTGCTTTACTCACTGGCTGGTAGCTGATGGCGGGGCTCATGCTCGGAGTGGTGGTGCGGATGAGGCCCGGTTTCGGAGGGACACGTTGCCCTTGGAGCTGGGCGGGGTTTGGTGCGATGACGCGCTGCGACATAAGCATGTGGGGGAGGGTCGTGTTGGTGGCGGACCGGATGACGCTGTGACCCTGATCCAAAAAGGAGAAAAGTGTGTGCTTTAGAGAGATGGAGAGCATGGAACAAAGGCGAGGTTTGCAACTTCTTCTGTGGTGCTGCATCTATAAAGCACATCCCCATGTCATTCCCAGTAGGGCGTAGCTGGGACCTGGGTCTCAAAGCAGGCAGAGGGCACTAGGTTAGGGAAGGCTGATCTATACCCCACTGGCAGAGGCTCTCCAAGGTTTCAAGATGGGGTCCCTCCCAGCCTGAACTTGGGACCTCTTGTCTGCAAAGCATGTGCATCTATCCAAACTACAGCTACTCTTCTAGCCCTCATTGGAAAACTGGCTGATTTAAATCGGAATCTGCCTTATCCTGAGTCCATGCAGCTCAGTGTTGTTGACGCTGACGGACAGTAGCTCTTTCTCAGCTTTAGTTGGGAGATTCAGGTATACAGCAGCTCCCCCTTTCCTCATAGGACAGGTGCCCTAACCGCCTTATCCCCATGCCAGGCCAGGGCCGTGAGCCAAAAGTCTATTAAAAACCTTTCCCGAAAATGAAAACTGCGCTACCGATTTCCAGTCCTTTGAACTGTGGCATTTTCTACAGGGACAGACGGAGGCATGGGTGCGCAGGTAGGTCTTCATAAACTGACTTTTGAAGAAAAATAACTTCCCAGGAAAGCCGCCCCTGTGCTGCTCCTGAGCGACTTGGCACGGTTTCCATTCCAGTGAAAAGGGTCCTGGCCCCTTCTTCCAACTTGGTGGAGTTTGCACAGAAAAATAAAGGTCAGCACAGCACTGATGGACTTCTGGGAACTGCGACAATGATGCCGGAGGGAGGGGGTGGTGGATTTCTTGGAAGCAGCTGGACAGACCTATGAAGTAGGGGTGGGCAATTGGACCTGGCTGGCAGGCCAGATCCTTTATATCCCCCCACGCCCCAGTGCATCAAGTTTGACAGGTGGGCAGAGCCAACCACCTGTCAATCAATGGACTCCCCCAGTATGGTTAGAAATCAAATTGCTTGGGTTCAAAGTTCTCGCAAGATGATACTTTCATTTTAATTCCAATTTGCATCTTACGTTTTTCATCTTTTGTAGCCTACAGTATTTTAGATATATGTATGCTTTTATCCCTTGCGTTATATTGTATTTTAAGCAAGCACATGTTTCACTGCTCATGCTTTTATTTCCGGCATGCTCTTAGTGGGTCTGCGAATGCATAATAAAGGATTTGATCTGGTTTGAACAGCACAGGCAAAAGGCTTCCTGGGGACTGCTTTACGAGGGGAGAAGTCGATCCGGAAAAGCTCTGCCTTTACCTCCCTTATACCAGATGCTCTAGGGCAGGTGGGCATGTCTAGGCCCAATCAGACTCATGGGATGGAGGTTTGTTGCCCCTGCGCTAAACGGAAAAATCCGCTTTGCTGCTCTACGGCATGGTAGATGAGAGAAGAGGCAGGAACAAATGAGGCACCGCCTCCATTTATAGCCAGGTAAGAGGCGCTCAAGAGATGGGACACAGAAGGGGTCATACTGCCATGTTGCAGGCCTCTTACCTGTAATGTTCGGAGGTTTTGGGGCTCAACCCCTTGAGCTCCAGGCCGGGAGGGAAGTTTGGACAGAGCCTGCTGTCCGACATGGGCAGGAGATGGCTGGACAATAGATGCTGCGTTTTGGACAACCGGAGTCTAGAGGAGAGAAAGAAAATAGGGAGACTAGAGTGATTGGGTTGCTCTAAAGCTCTCCATCTCTGGAGCAGAGTTTTGTTGGCTCGAAACTGGAGGCAACGTTCACTTTACGCAAAGATAAAACTTACACTTCCAGAGTAATAGGGAGGTGCACCCACTTTGCAATGGTGGGGCAGCCCAGTTAATAGGCGCCTGGACTACTCTGTCAGTCAGGTCTCAGAGACTACGGGAGAACATGCATTGCAGGGACTGGCGATGCCAGTGGAGACGAGTCTGCTTGGGCAAATGGGGCACTGCCCCCTTCCCCAATCTCAGCCAGCCCCCAGCCTCACAACAAGCTCAGGGGGTAGTCTTGGTTGTCTCGTCCCCTCCCCCCGTCTCCATTCTACCTTTGTAGAACTCAGCAGGGAGGAGAGGAGGAGGATGGGGAACAAAACTACAATTTGATGGCTCTGCTTGCCACCGGCTCTCTGGTGCCACCTGCTGTTGGGCTCCTTGCCTTCTGCCCTACCAGTCCCCAATGGTCCCCGGCCACTTCTGGGTGATGCCTCTGAGAATCTCTGTATACAGAGAGGGAAATCAGTGTCACACACCCATGGTCTTCTTGCTCCAATCAGCAAAGGGTGACGGACAGATCCAATGTGGCAGCTGACATTTCCAAGGTGCGGTGTTGTGCCCTGGTGGGAAGTCTGGGTGCCCTCATGCGTTTCGCCAGAATGGCCCCACCCAAGCCTTACCTTTTGCACCACGTTCTCCTTCTGCAGCTGGCTCTGCCGTAGCTTCTTCAGCAGCACCAGCCGGGCCTCCTCCAGCCGCAGCTCGTCCCGCAGCTGCTTGATGAGCTGCTGCCTCTCCTCAATGCCTTTGCCCTGTGGTGGTGGAGGAGGAGGAGGAGAAAGGAAGGTTAAGAGACACTTGCAGTTCGGCTGCCAGCCCACACCCATCAAGCAGGACTGCTTGGTCTGGAAGCACCACTCTTCGGCTGTGGCCACTATGATCAACGGCCAGGGACGATGGGAGTTGTAGTTCAGCAGCGTTCTTGGACTCCAGCTCCCATCAGCCCTGGGCAGCATGGCCAATGGTCAGGGATGATGGGATTTGCAGTCCATTTGGAGAATGGACACATCCCCTCTCCTGCCAGGAATTATGCAGCTACAATTCTCAGAGGGGTTTAACAATCAATCCCTTTTCTTCTCAGGAAATTGGGAATTGTAGCTCTTGTTAAGGAGAACAAGAGGCCTGCTAATGACTCTCAGCACCCTCAACAAACTACAGCTCCCAGACTTCTTGGGCCAGGGGAGCCATTTTAAAGTGGTGTCACAGCACTTTAAACCTATTGCATGAATGTGGCCTGCGAAGACACTTTGCTGTAGTAGCTTCAAAATGAGAAACAAACAGCCACCTGAAGAAGCATTCTGTGTGGCCTGAGAGCTTGCACACACTCTTTCGCACCTTAAGGATGTGCTCAGTCCCTTGGCCTGAGGTGCCACTTACCTTGAACATTTCCAGATTGGCAGCCTTGAGCCTCTCTTCCATGCGGGAACTGGATCGGGGACTGGAGGCCTCATTATCAGAAAGGACAATGATGTCTGGCGAGGGGGTGAGCCGTCCCCTGTCCTGGTCACTGCTGAATTAAAAAAGAAAAGGATGGGGAATTATGAGAAAGATGCTGAGTTGCCCATCTCTCTCTCTCAAAGTGACCCACAGTCTGTAATGCAGGGAAGGGGACCCTTTGGCCCTTCAGACGTTATTAACGCCGAACATCAGCTGGGGCTGATGGGAGTTTGGAGTCTTGACAATGCCTGGAAGGCCTCACAAGTTCTCCATCACTGTTTTAATTTTTCAGAGTTCAAAGAGACATTCCAGCTGGGCAAAAACACTCAAAGAGAGTGAAGCAAGGCCCAGGGAAGGGCAATGCACAGGGAGAGGTGTGTGGCTGGGGAAGAGTCCTAAGGGTCACCTTTTGCCCAAGGCTGCCCAACCCTGATGCAGAAAGCCACGGAGACAGCAAACACTGGGGCTCATCTCTACCCAGGACAGATCATTGGCTCTATAGCCTTCTCTTCCGTGTCTATTTCCTTACACTTCTCTGCTGCAATAATACTGACTGGGATACTCGATTGCATCGGTGGGTGGACTGAAGGTCTGATCAAGGCGGCTGAATTTGTAAACATCTGACAGCGAGAAAGCAACATGGGTATGCTGGCTGTGTGTGCAGCGAATGTGGCCCCGTGACAGGGATCCTTCCTAGCCTTGAGACGCTCTCAGTGGATATCTCAGAGGCACCACACACTCTCTGACGCCAAGAGCTTTCCTTGCGCACATTGTGCGGAATCACAACAGGTTCTAAGAATGTTAAGAAGATCCCTGCTGCTGGGATCAGGCCAAAAGGGCCCATCTTGGCCAGTGTCCCACTCTCACAGTGGCCAAGCAGATATCACAGTGGGAAACTTGCCGTAAGGACCCATGTTCAACGGCCACCTTCCCCACCTGTGATTCAGAGGCATATTGGGCTGGTACTGTTCCAGACCGCAGGCCCCATGTGAGTGCCACAGCATTCAATCCTTCCACATAGGAAAACACAGAAGCCTGCGTTGCATGTAGAAAGCTAGCAAATCAGGGGGAACGGCTGAAACCCCTTCCTTAGCTATGAATAACATGAGAAGAGCCCTAAGGCTCGATCAGGCAGCCAACCTATTGCCAGCTGAGCCCTATTGATTTTTGGCTGCCCATGATTTCATTGCACTGAAAGAAAACCAGCCTTGTAAACTGTCATTTAAGTTAGTCACCTGTGGCGAGTCGGTGTTGCCTTCAGGCAATCAGAGGTGTGTGTGTGACCAAAAATGGCTCCTTTCTGTCACTCCACATATTGCTAGCCTAGCTGAGTAGGAGAGTGACGCTTGTGGACTTGTTTGCAAGCCAGGCTCTTTCCACCAGGAAAGAGGGAAAATTAGCTGCTACTCTTATTCAAACAGGAATAAAAAGTCACATTTTCAAGATTCTGCTTTATATTAAAACTTGGTGCAAGAGGGAGACAAGCCAGTGTGTCCTGAATTCAGGGGTGTTTGCTTGTTAACCCCACCAATTAACTGACAGGAGGTCAACCTCTAATCCTCAATTAACATGTAGTTGGCCAATTAATTTGGTTCAAGCAGGGAATTAGATTTTCTAGGAGATGAACAAGCCAGGCACCATGAATATTTCTGGTCCCTGCGAAGGAGCTGCACAACAAAAACGGGGGGAGGGAGCAATGAGGAAGACTGATTCTAAGGGGAATGCTCCATGAAAAGCCAGAAAGGGCGTGTGGCAAGAAATTTTAAACTAGAGAGACTGCAAAATAAAGAAAATGGGAGATATAAGAGAAGCCCCAGAGTTTTCACAAGGAAAGAGGATATACCTGAACTCCATACTCATCGCAACCTTGGAAAGATTCTCCCTTTCAGGAAGGGATTTGTAAGCAGGGTCTGGGTCAAACAGTGACCTGGAAGTGGAATCGCTGGGCAACCAGCAGCGGCCGCCACTTCCTGTCACTCGGAGACGGGGCGATGTCATCCAGCAGTAACCAAGCGCTGCTGCCATGCTTTATGACATCACACAGGGCTTTTTTTGTTGGCAACTAACCCCCCTCCCAAAATCAGTGTTGTAACAGGAAAATTGTCTCTGCCCTTGCCTTTGGCTGACCAATGGGCATTGTGTGTAAATTTATGCTATTGGCACAGTTTGGGTGGCGCTGTGGGTAAAAGCCTCAGTGCCTAGGACTTGCAGATCGAAAGGTCGGCGGTTCGAATCCCCGCGGCGGGGTGCGCTCCCGTTGCTCGGTCCCAGCGCCTGCCAACCTAGCAGTTCGAAAGCACCCCGGGTGCAAGTAGGTAAATAGGGACCGCTTACTGGCGGGAAGGTAAACGGCGTTTCCGTGTGCTGCGCTGGCTCGCCAGATGCAGCTTGTCACGCTGGCCACGTGACCCGGAAGTGTCTCCCGACGGCGCTGGCCCCTGGCCTCTTAAGTGAGATGGGCGCACAACCCTAGAGTCTGTCAAGACTGGCCCGTACGGGCAGGGGTACCTTTACCTTTACCTTTTATTTTGTGCACACAACTAGGGCTTTTGTAGAATTAAGGCTGGGAGGGTGTGTGTGCCTCAAATACTATAGAGGAACAGTTGAAAGGGAGGAGCAGAACAACTAGGAATGCGGCTAAAGGAGAGATGGAGGGCTGGGCAGAGCATGCTCGTGAACATGCATATCCCCCCATGCACTAAGCATCAGACACACAGGCAATGTACACATTAGCATACCGAAACGCAGGGAGATCATTCTCTCCTTGCCCCCCCCCCCACATTTCAAGTCACATTTTAACACTGTCATACACAGCCGGCCGCCGACAGGGGTGCCTTCACCTGACGTGCATTACCTGATTTGTTTCCCTAGGCCTGCAACTCCTCCCAAAACTCCTATTAAGTGAAGCTGTCATCTGAGCATGCTCAATGGCTGTCTCAAATGGACACACCTCACAAGCTTAACGGTGAGTTACTTTTGCAAATCGGATGGAAGCAGGTTTGAAGGAAAGCACACGAAACAGCAGGACTTCTCAAGAGAGTACAGGATACATACGGCATTTGGCTCGTGTCATGTGTGCTCAGCTTCAGAAACCAGCAGTGGGAGAGCAGTGGACGAGGAGTAAAGGGTAATGTGCACATGGCCACATATTCCCCTTGTACTAAGCCTCGAAAGCCACAACTTTTCTGTTTTTACACATTTGCAACATTCCCAAGAAGACTAGATGCATGCTCCTACTAAAGAGGGAATTCTGAAAAGGTGGTATTCCATGTTATAAGGAACCTCGTGCAATATTCTACCAACTGATACAGGGGCCATACATTTTCAAAACCTCCGCCACCATGAGGCCCAAATGATGCCCTCCATGCTTTTCAAACTTTTCTCTGACACAATGAGGGATGGAAGCCCGAGGGGCTCTTGCAAGTCTCTAGATGAGAGCTGCACTTCTTAGGATCCTGACAAGAGCAACAGGCCTCGGCTTCAAGGCATTAGCATGCACTGTGCCTCAGGTATGAAACTGGAAGACGACACCAGTGCACACACAGAGCTCCGTACAGTCAGAAGACGGACACATTAACTTCAAGCACACTGAAGCTCCACAAGCAATGAGATGGATTACGTTTCGGTATAACGGATTGCATCCAGCTAAATCCTACTCTAGACTAGACCCATCAAAATCACGGCCATGATGAACTAGAATCTATCAACGGTCTTACTCTGAGTAGGATTTAGCCTGCTTCAATCCCAATCTGTGTCATAAGATTTGCCTACTCACTTCATGCCATGAAATCACTTCGTGGTTTATGAAAACTGTGATCGGGTACTTAGCTTTTCAGTCATCATTTTTTTGTTGAAGCTTTTTTCCCGGGGGAGGGGGGGGACCAACTCCTTGCAATTATTTCTTCCTTTGACAGGAATCTCTCTACAGGAAAGTGGGACTGGTGTGGCCAACGTTGCACAGCTCTCCCCCAGCACAGATGGCTTTATGTCACACTTCAGGAGGGGGGCGGGTGGAACAAAGCGTCAAGCACACTAAACTTTAATCAATCTCAAGCGAGGGAAAATGCCACTCTGAAAGTGAGTGCCTGAAAAGGCTATTTTCAGAACCCATAGGTTCACACAGATCCCGACCTGCTCTGTAACCCTCAGCCTTTCACAGAAAGCAAAGGATTTGCAAGGGGGTGGGAGAACTGTGGCTCTCTGGAGCACATTGGACTACCAATTCCCATCAGCCCCAGCAGTCAGCATGAGCCAAGGGGTCACTGTGGATGATGGGACTCCAGGCAGACCTGGAGGGCACCATATTGTTGAGTTCAAAAAGCAACCCTCCACTACAATTTCTTCACATGGTGCACAGCTGAGCTATGAACTTGCCCTCACAGAAGACAGTGGTGGCCGCCAACCATGACAGCTTTAAAAGAGGACTGGACAAATTCACGAAAGAGAAAGCTATCAGTGGCTACTACCCACAATGGCTGTGCTCTGCCTCCATGGCCAGAGGCCATAGTGCTTCTGAATCCCAGTTCCCGGAAAATGCAGGAGGGCTGAGTGCTCTCGTGCTCGGGGTCCTGCCTGGGGGTTTCCCACGGGGATCTGGCTGGCCACTGAGAGAACAGGGCGCTGGACTAGATGGGCCACTGGCCTGATCCTGCAGGGCTCTTCTTATGTTCTTTATCAATGCAACGCCTGTCCTCTTGCTTCTTAACTTCCATCCGCCCGTGCTAGCTGCTGTCGGCCAGAATCTAACACCCTCTGGAAGTGCACAGATTTCCACGCCCCTAGTGTAAAGAGACTGCAGAGCTTCTTTCCCCACTTCTTTGGGGGTTTGGGGGAAAGGTTGCGTATGCAGAAGTGTTGCTACAGGCATTATTTTACCTAGGGTGGAAAATACAGACTACCCCACTAACCCCCGATTAACACAGAAACACAACTGAGCAAGATCCTCTGCGGCAGATCAGTCCCCGTGGGTCTGATCTGTCCAGCTCTTCCAATTCCGCCTGCTTCCTCCTCTTGCCTGATGAGAAGGATTACGGGTGGATGCCTTTAAAAGAGGATTCGACAAATGCAAGGAGGAAAGAGGCTACCATCCATAAAGGCTATGCTCTGCCTCCTCTAAACTGCAGGGCTTTTCTGATGTTCTTAGGGGGTCTTCTTTGAGCAGTCGGTGACAGCCTTCTGCTAACCAAGCCCCGCACCCCGAGCTCCCCGGAAGATCCTTCTGTTCGAGTGCAAAGGGAACAAGAGGATGATGATGACCGGCGAGCAGGGGCGGAAGAGCAGATGGCAGGCAGGCAGCCTGGGCTGCCGCCATCAGCACTGCCACCCGCCAAACAGAGTGGCACCCGTGGCGCTTCCTGCCTTAGAGACGCTTTGCTCCCTCCCACGGCTGGCACTGCGCCTCTGAGCTGCGCGAGTGAGTCAGGATTTCACATCTTGAGATGGAGCCCATGTCAGTCAAACCTTGGGGCTGGTTGACACCTGTTCCCTCCCCCTGGACCAGTGATAAAGGCAGGGGCGGGTGGGCAGATTGAAGGATGTAGTGAGGTCCCCATGCACTGGGGGCGAAGAGACTATGGGTGCGGCCTCCTGGGAGAACAACCGTTCGCCATTTGGTTGGCCAGTGTGAGAAGAGGATGCTGGACTAGAGGGGCCATTGGCCTGATCCAGCAGGCAAGGGCCCATGCTTTTATGCAATGCCCACTGAGCACAGCATTCAAAACAAAGCAATCAACTTGAGCAAACCCTTCCAGCAAAATACCAGAGCAGCTGAGATTTCGCTAAAGAAGAACTGGCATAGGGATGCTGATGCCAGACCAGCCCAGGGCCTTTTGCCACCTGAGGCAATGGACAAGGTGGCAATGTCTCCCTTTCGCGCGGAGAAACCGACTAGAATGGCTCTTCCTTAGCCTGGAGAAGAGGAGGTTAAGGGGTGATATGATAGCCATGTTCAAATATATAAAAGGATGTCACATAGAGGAGGGAGAAAGGTTGTTTTCTGCTGCTCCAGAGAAGCGGACACGGAGCAATGGATCCAAACTACAAGAAAGAGGATTCCACCTAAACATTAGGAAGAACTTCCTGACAGTAAGAGCTGTTCGACAGTGGAATTTGCTGCCAAGGAGTGTGGTGGAGTCTCCGTCTTTGGAGGTCTTTAAGCAGAGGCTTGACAACCATATGTCAGGAGTGCTCTGATGGTGTTTCCTGCTTGGCAGGGGGTTGGACTCGATGGCCCTTGTGGTCTCTTCCAACTCTATGATTCTATGATTCCTCTGCTACTGGCAGCATGACTGAACTAAGCCAGGGTATGGCTGGGGGTGAAGGGAAGAGCTGCAGCTCGGTGACAGAGCACCAGCTTTTTGTGCAGAAGGTCGTGCGTTCAATTCCCAGCATCTCCAGGTAGGGCCGGGAATACCCCCTGCTTGAAACCCTGGAGAGCCACTGCCAGTCAGTGGAGACAATATTGTGCTAGATGGACGAAGGGCCTGACTCGGTATGAGGCAGCTTCCTATGTCAGCTTCCATCTGAGGGCACCGCGCCAGCTCAGGGGTGCAGTGTGTGGCCCACACAGGAGGCATGACTCTGTCCCCTCCCAGGACCTCACTGCTATTGCCCAGCCTGAGACAGCCTGTTCCATGTCCTTTTTAACTGTTTTCGTTTGTTATTATGCTATGCATTTTTGTGTTTTTATATTGCAAACTGCCCTGTCATCTTCGGATGAAGGGCGGTAAAGACAGTTACTAAATAAATAAAATAAATAAATAAAATAAATAACGGTAGGGCTGGAGATATGTGTGTGCGCACACACGCACACGTGTCTGTGTAAGAGAACACCACGTGAAATTAATTACCATATTTTTTGCTTTATAAGACTCACTTTTTCCCTCCTAAAAAGTAAGGGGAAATGTGTGTGCGTCTTATGGAGCGAATGCAGGCTGCGCAGCTATCACAGAAGCCAGAACAGCAAGAGGGATTGCTGCTTTCACTGCACAGCGATCCCTCTTGCTGTTCTGGCTTCTGAGATTCAGAATATTTTTTTTCTTGTTTTCCTCCTCCAAAAACTAGGTGCATCTTGTGGTCTGGTGCGTCTTATAGAGCGAAAAATACGGTATATAAAAGCCACAACTTGAGAGACATTTCATAGCATATTGGAATCAGGTGAAATTGACAAAGGATGAGTGTCAAAATACTGGCTCTCGAGGGAGCCCTTTGGGTCTTATACAAATAAGTTCTACTCAGAGTAGTCCCACTGAAATTAATAAGCCTGACCCAGATCCATTAACACATCTGTTTTGTCAATTACTGTGTTCGTCTGAAGAAGAAAAAAACTGAACAGAAAGTGATTGGCAACAACTCCCCTCAGTGCCTTCGGGAAAAGGAAAGGCCTAGGAAGGGGCACCCAAAGCAAATAAATTAAATAAGCAGACCACAATTATTGTAAGTGTGGCTATTCTAAAGTGATGAGTTAGATTTGCATCATTAAAAAATCTCATCTAGTTAGGAACATGGGAATCTGCCACATCAGGCAGGTCAGACCTTTCGTCCATCGAGCTCAGTGCTGTCTACACAGGCTGGCAGTGGCTTGCCAAAGTTTCAGACATGCAATGTTCATAGTCTTAAGACATTCCACACGGTTGCACCATATTGACAAGAACAAAAAGGGGAGATAAATAGATCCTTGAGCCAAGGGTGCGCCTATCCTTCTTAATGACAAATATGAAACTCCATCCATACCAATTCATGTCTTGCTGCTTTGTTCTTTTTAGATGGCACACAAAGACATACCTCTTTTGCCAAGCATTTGGAGGGAGAGGGTAGTATGGTTTTGATGGATTTGATGAATTTCTCCCCCAACTGTACTGTCATTTTATGGTGCTGCTTTTTTTTACATGTTGCTGTCATTTCTATTATTTGCTCATTATTACATTTGTATTGCTCTCTCTTCTCCACAAGGAGCTCAACGTGGCATATGTGGGTTTCTCCCTCCTCGTTTTGTCCTCACAAGAACCCTGCAAAGTAGGCTCGGCTGAGAGATATCAATTGGCCCAATGTCACCCCAGTGCGTCTCATGGCTGAGTGAAGGGTCTCAACCATGGTCTCTCCCAGGTCCTAGTCCGACACTGTCTGACCGCTACACCCCACTCAGGGTACTGAAGTTTTTATTTTATCTTCAGTACAGAGCCCTATGACTGTAGAATGAAAGGTGGAATAGATATTCATTCATTCATTCACTCACTGGCTCGCTCCACTCACCAACCAAGACCCCCTGCCACTCCCCCCACATTAACTCCCTAGTGCTTCCTTTCCTACCCCATACAACCAGTAAACTCAATTTTCTTGGTCTCTTTGGTTTTTCTTCATGGAAACCCAGGATAAGGCACTACAAATCCTCCAACGGGGCTGCATGATGACAGCCTTACATATTTATGTATATAGGAAGATATACACGCAAACACAAAAGGGCTGGCTCCCTACCTTCTCTTTGCGCTCATGTCCACTGGCTCCTCATTGATGTTTTCCTTCCCCGGCCTCCCCGAAGACCGGCTGTCCGTGTGGGGCCTCATGTTCCCATTCAGCTTCTCCTCATAGACCTTCAGGCCGTCCTGCTTGACGGGCAGCTCATGGGGCACCTCGATGCCCGCCAGGTCCTTCCTCTTGAGCAGCGCCAGCATCTTGAGGCGCTCCATGGCCTCATGCCCTTCCATCTTCAGCCTCTTGGCCAGGACGTCATCCCGCTCGTCGGCTTGGTCCAGGCTCCGCTTCAAGAGATTTAGGCGCAGGGCGTCCTCTGTCATACGGTCCATCCTGCCATGGTAAGGGAGAGCAGAGGATACGGTCAGGGGGGAAACAAGGATGGCAAGGATGTGACACTCAGTATCACACCTCCAAAGCCAGGAATAGGGAACCTGTGGCCCTCCAGATGTTGTTGGACTACGGCTCCCATCACTCCTGACCATTGGCCATGCTATTTGGGGATGGGTGAGAGTTGGAGCCCAAGAACAACTAGAAGGCAACAGATTTCTGAGCCCTGACCAATCAGTAGCTATTGGCCACAATGGCTAAAAATGGACACCCCCCCCCCCAAAGTGCAGAAGAAGTCACCCTCCATCCCCTGCTTGCTGGCTTCCCAGAGGCATCTGGTGGGCCACCGTGCAAAATGCCATTTCCATGGGTATGGTTTGAAGGCACACGGGTTCCGCTTTGCAGAAGCAAATCAGGCCTGGGTCTGAATGGGATACCTCCTGAGAACCACATGCAAGCTGCCTTGGGTTCCAAGACTGGAGGAAAGGCAGAATATAAATATAGGAAAATGAATGAATAAGGAGAGAGGAGTTTTCAAGGAAACTAGCAGTTTTCAAGTTTCTTTCATTTCTAATCCTTAGTTCAGTTATTTTCACATTGGTTTGTGATTTGCCTTCACGAAAACTGATCAGAATTCGAGTGTGAGCTGCTCCCAGTATACACAGTTTTGTATGCAACTTTGCCTAATACACACGTTTGCAAAGCAACTTCCCCTAATATGCATGCCTGTATATTATTTTCACTGACAGATGTATTTTTATGCACACTTGACCCCACTTGCCCAGAGAACTGTGTTGCAAAATTCAGCGAGGTGTGAATTTTGCAGGACGGCTGTTTTGATTCACGTATTGTTTCAGAAAGTGCAATTTAGGTACTTTCACCTTTAAATGCGAACCAAACAGAATTTGTCCCTCATCCCTAATGGCCGCTCCCCCCTCCCCTCAGAAAAAGTAAAATACAGTTCTTCGGACATGTACTGACATTTGACAGCCATGCTTGCAAGTCCTTAGAAGACACTAATCCACAAAAATCTCTCACTATATCACTTGCCCACATATTTTTAGGCACTCAGCAGTCTAAATGAGTGAAGCTTCTGCTGGAAGCAACCACTTGTTTGCCATAGACGAGCCAAGGTGCTACATATGGCTGGGAAGCTTTTGAGAAGAACGCTAGTCCTGATACACTGTCTGATTTCCTTTATAGAGAATTGTTGGGTTCCTCTTGGGCTGGAATGGGAGTTGGACATTTATTGCTTTGTGTGTGGCTGCATATGATGTGGATAAACGAGTAGCTTTAAAAAGCAGCTCGCTTTTACAGTGACATTTGAGACAGGATTTCGAGGACAGGAGTGTAGCAGACTCATAATGAGTGTATCAGAACTAGAGATGTCAGAGAAGTCCATCAAAAATGGAAACAGAAATTGCTGGTGCCTGCTTATTCGTCCCATGCCCAGAATAGAAATTAAATCCATCAAACACCAACAAGTATTCACCATTTTCAGCCCACAAAGTATATATAAATGAGCAGTCCCTCACCATTCATACTGTGTTTCCCTAGCATTTATAAGAAAGATGTGGAAACAAGTCCTTAACGACATTAAATCCATAAATTACTTAAATAAGTATGTTAAACAGTGCACAGCAAGACAAGTAACATAGTATTTGGTGGAAACTGAACTGCAGTGGAATGGAAACAATGCTGAATGTGACGAAGGCAGGTGGAAACAGAAATCACCCTCGTTCTTACATCCCTAATCAGAACATATGAAATGGCTTGGGAATCGGACTGTCTCCTCTGACTGGTGGGAGCTGCCAGTGGTCTCGGGTTTGGAGGTCTTTTCCAGAAATGCCTGTTTCAATGGAGATGCCAGAGGAAGAATTTGGCTTCCTCCACACAAATCCTATGCTCCAGAACTGAGCAGTGTGCCTGTCCCTCTGTTTTTCTATCTCATCTCCCTTCCCCGTTTTTGCTCCCGATGTTGATGGGATTCAGTGTATACTTTTCACACGTCTTTGTGTTCTATAGCGAAGGTTTCTCACTTGACAATCATTTGCAAGCACATTACATAACATGCAAACAAAAAATAGATTCCTAATGATTTGATGTTGCTGAATGGGTTCAGAAAACTCTATGCAGTCTTCTGCCGAAGCTCAGGACATCCTCATTCTTGATCCCAGTCTTGCTTAACATGGTACCCTTTGGATGCTGCTGAACTCACAACTCCTGTTAGTCCCAGCAACAGTCAACATGGCCAGATGTCAGGGATGATGATGGGAGCTGGGAGCCTAGCAAGATCCAGAGGGGCTGGGGAAGGCTGGGAGAAATAAAAACAATACACTGAGCCTCAGCAGAGGATAGCAGGATTATTTCCCACATTGTGGCTGCCATCCTTTGATCTCGGGGGCTCCATGGATGACTCAGTGCAACCAGACCAAAGACTACCCAGCTCTGTTGCAGTAAGAACCCAAGAACATAATTGGAGTCCTGCTGAACCAGGCCAGTGCCCCATACAGTCCAACATCCTGTTCTCACAGTGGCTGACCAGATGCCTGTGCAGGACAACTCTCCCCTTTTGTGGCTTCCAGCAACTGGTATTCAGAGGCCTACTGCCTCTGACGGTGGAGGGAGAACATAGCCGTCATGGTTAGTAGCTGTTGAAAGCCTTCTCCTCCATTAATTTGTCCAATTCTCTTTTAAAGCCAAAGTTTGTGGCCATCACTGCCTCCTGTGATGCAGTGCATGAGGAAGGTATTTTATCAGCCCCAAATCTTGCATCATTCAGGATGTGCCATCCGCTCTAGTGTTATGAGAGACGGAGGCTAAAAGCTATGACACTAAAGGCTCAGTCTCTGGTATAAACCAGGGAACCGCAATATAATGGAGGACCACCATAAGTGACCACTATCAGAGGCAGGTTGTCCTTAAGGCACTCAGTGTTTGTTGTTTAGGGTTCTGTGAATTAACGGAAGAACTTTGTTCCTGGTCCAGTAAGCAGACTGGTAGCGCCAGGACACATCAAAAGCTGCCGCCAAGCCTCTGTGAGAAAAGTGGGGTATAAATCTTCACGAGCAGCAAAACCGGCTCAATAAACAATAGGTTGGCATGCTTTCATCTGTCCTCAGACAACTTTTTATCACAGCCCTGAAGGCAAACCTCCCCCACCTCCGGAGCAGGCTTGGCTGGGAACGCATTTTAGAGGACAAGCCCGGAGCCAGAAGACAGTCAGGCATGCAGGGACATGTTTAGAGGGAAGATGTGCATTGCAGACTCTGTGTGTGTGTGTGTGTGTGTGTGTGTGTGTGTGTGCGCGCGCGCACACACACACACACACACACACACACACACTTAAGTGTATGTCTCAGAAACCAGTCCTTGTCAGGTGATTAAATCATTCCACTGCTGATTAATCACCTCCTTGTTTAACCAATTCATTGATTCCATTTTGATAAGGTTGACTTTTTGACAAAAAAATTCCAACACAGAAGCCTTCTTTAAAAAAAAGAAAAAGAAGCTTAACAAAAAAGGAGTTGTTTTTTTAAAAAACAACCCACCACTCTTGAGTTAGAATGAAACAATACCTTTAACAAAAATAGCCCCACAAAACTGGCATGTGGGTACTTAACACCAGCCCCACAAGCTAAAATTCAGCATCACAGAGAAGAATTGTACCTCACCTACTGTATTACACATTTCAGAGCTTGCAAATGCGCTGCTGGATCAATCCTAAATTTGCTCAGAAGCAATTCTCACTGAGTCCAAGGGGGCTCATGCTCAATTTAAATGACAGATTAAGTCTGTAGTCTTAGGAACATAAGAGGAGCCTGTCTGCTGGATCAGGCCAATGGCCCAACTAGTCCAATACACTGTTTTTGCAGAGTCCAACCAGATGCAAGCAGGACCTGGGCACAAGAACCCTCTTCTTTCCTGTGGTTTCCAGCAAGTTTAACCAGCCTTTTACAGCGGAAGCCGAGCACAGCAACTGTGGCCATTAACCACTGAAAGCCTATTCTCCACCGATTTCTCCAATCCTCTTTTAAAATCATCCAAGTTGGTGGCCATCACTTTCTCCTGCGGGCGTAGTTTAACTATGTGTTGTATGAGGAAGCACTTTCTTTTATCTGTCCTGAATCTTCCAACATTCAGCTTTATTGGACACCCACGTGTTTCTTAGGCTTACGAAAGAGGGAGGAAAACTTTGCTGTACCCACGCTCTCCATGCCATGCATAATTTTACGAACTTCTATCATGTCATCTCTTACTCGCCTATTCTCTGAGCTAGCATGTCCCAAATGCTTCAACCTTTTCATGTAGGGGAGTTCTTTATCTCAGTTGTTGCAAACTTGGGGTTGCTCCCGGGTAAATGTCTGGGGAAGGGCCGAAGACCATCTGCTTCGTGTGTGGAAGGTCCCAGGTTTAAAACCATCCATTTCTTCACAACCGAGAGGAGTGAAATCTTACTATTGTATTTTAGGGACCCACAACAGCTCACTGGAGAGAGAATCCACTCTGCATGCAGAAGAACCCAGGTTTAATCTCCTGACAGGGCTGGGAATATCCTGCCTGAAACCCAGAAGAGCCGCTGCCAATCATTATAGACAATAACAAGCTAGATGGACCAACAGTTGCTCAGTATAAAGCAGCTTTCTGTGTTCTTAAGTGACCTTCATTTCTGTTTAGCAAAGATGCCTGCAGCCGAATAATTTGGCAGGTTGGTAAATATCCCCCCGCCAGTTTCTATACCTGTGAAAAAGACCCTTCCTAGACTCCAGAGGAGATGGTTATGGAAACAGTTCCCAACAGAAAACCGTTGCTTTAATGGGGACTACGGAAACCTCAGTACAAACACCCCGCTGCTGTGCAAAGTTATTTTAATTGCAACCAAAGTTTGTTCTGACTGCATCATCTGGGGTTAGGGAGCATGCGGCGAGGGGCACACCTATGTTCTCCTTTAATCCTAATGTGACCAAGATCTTCAGGGACAAAATTCTGGCAGGAACTGGGAGTGATACAAATAGGGTTTTTCTCTCTCTCTCCCTCCCTCCAAAAAAACCAAACTTGGCAAGTGACTGTTTGCTTTGTCTGACCTTGGGATGCCAAGGAAGGTATCCAAGAACCCACAAGAAAGATGCACTTTCTTGAAACATGTGTTTGATCCCTGGTAAGGTCAGCACTCAGGTCTTCAATGCCTACAGGAGAGCCAAGTGATTAAAGAAAGCCACAGGGGCTTCCTGCCATTCAAGGCTCATGCCCCTACTGGTTTTTATCCTGGCCACCTGATTGGCCGAGCTTACACGTAACACTAAACCATGGGCAAGAAGTTCTGTGCATCAGCCTCAGAGCTTGAGAACTTCCCTTCCACTCCTCAGGCAAGGCCATGAGGAAACAGGAATTATTTGCTTAGGTTTTCAAATAACCATAGTTATTCACTATGTCCAAACCAGCATAAACTGTGGTTAGTCTTAACTATGGTTTAGAGCACTTTCCCCCAATTTCACTCCCAACTCCCACCATCCCTGACCACTGGCAATGCTGGCAGAGGCTGATGGGAGTCCAACAATGTCACAAGGACATAAGAATGGCCCATCTAGTCCTGTTCTTATAACCAGATGCTGTGGGAAACCCTGGAGGGTATATGATGTTGGGGAAGGCTGGCTTAGGGAAAGAAGCCAGCTTCAACCTGTGGTTCACAATCCTAGTTTATTTGCCACTCTGTGTGGATTACCAAAGTGACTCAGCTTGGGTGGAATGAGCAACTGTGGTTAAGCGAGAGCTTCTGATCTGGTCCCTGGGGCTGTACTAGAAGCAAAGAGAGAGGGTGCGTGCCAAGGCCCATTCCCATGGCGCTGATCTGCGGTTGAGCATTACGTCCAAACACAAGCCATTGTTTGGAAGGCTCTGCATCAAACGTTGTGGCCTCAGGGCTGACCTGCCTGTCCTTGGGACAAGCGTCCCTTTGTCCCAGTCCCCACTTGGCACGACCCCACTTAACCTGGCCTCTGGCTCCTGCCCAACCTCCCCTCTTCCTCTTGCAAGGACGGCAGACGCCTCCTCTCAATTCAGATCTCAGATCAGTTCACCCAGCCACAATCATTATGTTTTATAAAGTGGTACCTCGGGTTAAGAACTTAATTCGTTCCGGAGGTCTGTTCTTAACCTGAAACTGTTCTTAACCTGAAGCACCACTTTAGCTAATGGGGCCTCCTGCTGCTGCCGCACTGCCGGAGCACAATTTCTGTTCTCATCCTGAAGCAAAGTTCTTAACCCGAGGTAATATTTCTGGGTTAGCGGAGTCTGTAACCTGAAGCGTATGTAACCTGAAGTGTATGTAACCCGAGGTACCACTGTACTGGCTGGTAAGTTGTTGTTGTTTTAAATATGCTTTCTGCAACCTAGTACTCTCCAGATGTTTTGGACTATAACTCCGATCAGCCCCAGGCAGCATGGCCCAATGGCTGGGGACGGTGGGAATTTGGAAACACCTGGAGGGCCACATTCCCCACGTCCCTGACATAACAAGTTAAACCATTGGTCCATCCAGATAAGTATCATATATACACTGGCTAGCAGTGGCTCTCTGAGGTGTCAGACAGGAGTCTGTGGGGCTGTAGCTCAAAGTGCTTTGCCAGGCAAAGGTCCCAGGTCCTATACCTGCCACATAGGAACACAGGAAGCTGTGTTCTACTGACTAAGAACACTGGTCCATCTAGTACAGCATTGTCCACACTGACTGGCAGAAGTTCCCCAGGCTGTCAGGCACAGTCTCTCCTGGTCCCTCCTGGAAATACCAGGGACTGAGCTTGGGACCTGCATGCAGGGAGGGTTGGGAAGCCAGCATAGACATAACTGAGCTAAGGTTTCGCTGCACATAAGAAAGTCCCCCATGTTCTCATGGTGAGATTTAGGGAAAACAACAGAATAACAAAGGTGGGGGGGGGGGGAGTTTGATAACAAAAGATAAACTGAGTCAAATGAAAACCACCCTGGTGGTTTTTATCCAAACCCAAGGCCCATCTAAACAAGGTGGTCTGCACAAGCCTACAAAAGGCTGAGAGGCAAGAGGTTCAACAGCAGTGTTAGAAACTCAGATATATAAGCTAGGCACCAAACGCCTCCTTAAACCAGGATTAAAAAGGTAAAGGGACCCCTGACTGTTAGGTCCAGTCGCACGTCTCTGGGGTTGTGGTGCTCATCTCATTTTACTGGCTGAGGGAGCCGGCGTACAGCTTCCGGGTCATGTGGCCAGCATGACTAAGCCGCTTCTGGCGAACCAGAGCAGCGCACAGAAACGTTGTTTACCTTCCCGCCGGAGCGGTATCTATTTATCTACTTGCACTTTGATGTGCTTTCAAACTGCTAGGTTGGCAGGAGCAGGGACCGAGCAACGGGAGCTCATCCCGTCGTGGGGATTAGAACCACCAACCTTCTGATCGGCAAGTCCTAGGCTCTGTGGTTTAACCCACAGCACCACCCATATCCCTAAACCAGGGTTACTGTCACCAAAATGAAATGCCTAGTTGCCCATTTTGGGCCAGATGGCTCAAGTGTTGTATTTTTCAATACACCTTTTTGTTTCCTGAAATTCATTCTGATTGCGCAGATAAAATATAATGGATAGAATTCTACAGGATGTGTTGCTAGTGTGTGAAAACTGTCAAGATCCAAGGATCCCCAGGCATGTACCTTCAGATGGTGGAGATGTCAGGTGCCATCCTGGCACCCGGGCATCTTCACTTGGTCACAAGTGGCCGGTAGGTGCAAAATGTGCCTGGCGAATTCCAAACACTGTTCAACAGGCCTCCTGAGTACGGCTATACTGAAGTCTGGGAGCCACAACTGAGAAGGCCCTGCCTCACATGCTCAGCGACCCTGCTTTGGACAGTGTTGGAATGTGCAGCACAGACTCCCTGGTATATCTCAAGAGAGAAAGGTATTCTCTAAGCCAGGGCTGGGCGACCTTCTTCAATGAGGGCTGCAACCGTGCCTGGGCAACCTTCCAGGGGCCACGTGCCATTGGTGGCCGTGGCCAGAGGACAAAATCGGTGGAGCAATGAATGAAAATTTTAACTTTGTAACGTAGACTAATTTCTACACACACACACCCCCAATCTTCCATCAAGGAAAATAAGAGGCAGAATCAGAATGCAAGGAGTCGTCCCAGATAGGGAAAAACATTCAAGGAGGGGCACGACACAGGGGCTGGGGAAAGCTCTGAGAGAAGTCAGAGGACCACAACTGGACCCCAGGCCTGCCTCCCCCACAGGTCTGGGTTCCCCCATTCTTGCCTTAAGCATTATCTATCTCTGCACAGTATAACTCTGAAAAGATTCCAAGGAAAGCCAGGGTTCCCAAGGGGAAAACACCACCACCACAATGTTGCGCTAATGTTTATGCTTTGGGACAACACGAAGACTAGAAAACTATTGCAAACATGGTTAGGGGAAAATGAATAGGTAAACCACCACATATTAGATAGGATTGATATGAGTTTATAAAACTATGCACAGAATGGAGAAAACGGACAGGGGAAAGCTTTTCTCCTCCCTCTCTCGCCACACTAGAACTCAAGGATATTCAATTAAGCTGAACGCTGGAAGATTCAGGAGAGGAAAAAGTGTTTCTTCGTGGAGTGCAGAGTTTATCTATGACTTCGGTCCCACAGGAGGCAGTGATGGCCACCAACTTGGATGGGTTTAAAAGAAAAATTGACGCATTCACAGAGGTGAAGGCTATTAATGGCTACTAGCGATGATGGCCATGCTATGCCTCCAGCGTCGGAGGCAGTACTGCTGTTCAATACCAGTTGTTGGAAGCCGAAAGAGGGGAGAGTGCTCTTGCGCTCCAAGTCCTGCTTTCACGCTTCCCATTAAGGATGCTGGTTGGCCACTGTGAGAACAGGATGCTGGACTAGATGGGCTGCTGGCCTGATCCAGCAAGTCCTTCGTCTGCAGGAGGTGCTGGTTTTAAAATCCCACAGAGGCAGAATCTGTGCCCTCCCCTTCCCCAAATCAGTTCCCCAGGAAGCTCCATGAGGGCTTGTAAAACCCTTGGGGAGCGCAGCAGGCAAACAGGAGCAGTGACGGTACCAAGAAAGCAATGGAGATGCAGAGCGCGGGGGAAGGAGGAGGGAGAAGCGAGAAAGTAGAATGTTGGAACAAAACCCAAGGGACAGCCAGCTGATCCAACGCAGGCCTGGAGTCACAGCAATCTGAGAGAAATCAAATAAGTCAGATTTATCCGTACAGATAGATTTGTGGCCTGCAAAGCTTCTGGGAATGAGGAGAGGCCACGTGGCTGACATGTAGGAGGCTGGACAGCATCTCACCCAAAGGGCTTTGGCATGCCGTTTATCTGGTTCTGTTTCAAGCTACACACACACACACACACACACACACACACATACACAAAATCAGACTGTGCTCTGAGCAACCCATTGATTGCAAGAGGATGGGAGCTGCCTTATAGGTCAGACCGGAGTGGAGAGTTTTGTTCCGCTTGAGGTCCACATTCACCCGTGACCCATCTTCTGGGGGCTGCATGCTAGGGGCAGGGACAGCCAGAGGTAAAAGTGGGTGGAGCAATGGATGTATAGATTAGGCCAGTGTTTTCAAACCCTGGCTCCCCCGATACTGTTGGACTACAACTTCCATCACCCCTGACCATTGCATAAGCTGGCGGTGGATTGTGGGTGTTGAAGCCTAACAGCACCCAAGGACTCGAGGTTGAAAAGTTCCGTAGTGGGCAATGTTCCAGCCACGCAAAGGACAGGGGCTTCCACACACAAGCCTCTCTGTCCTCCATGCAGGAAAGGAATGAGACATGATCACAGGCTAAGGGTACACTCCAGATAGCCCCCCCCCCAAAAGTTATGACATGGGGAGGGGGTGGTCTAGGGAGAGCCCCAAGGGCCAGAGAGAGAGATGTGGAGGACCACATTTGGGCCTGAAGTTCCCCACCCTTGGGCTCAGACTGAAAGGTCTACCTAGTCCTTTATCTAGTACTGGGCTTCTGACCAGAGAGGCCTGCTGGAAACCCACAACCACAACATTAAGGTAGTGGCCTTCTCTCTTTCTCTTATGTTCACCTCCATCAAGTATCCGAAGCATAGAGAGGCAGATTGACTCTGTGTATGGATTTAAACTTCTGGAACTCACTCCCACAAGGGGAAGCGATGGCCCTTGGATGGCTTTAAAAGAGGATTAGGCAAATTCGTGGAGAAGGATAGCAGTGCCTACTAGCTATGACAGCTATGCTGTGCCTTCACAGCTGAAGCCAGAAATGCCAGTTCCTGGAAATTACAGGAGGGGAGAGTTGCTGCTGCACTCAGGTCTTACTTGTGGGCCTCCCACTGAGCATCTGGATGGCCACTGTGAGAACAGGATGCTGGACCCGCCTGATCCAGATACTCCCACGTTCTTATGATTTTCTCCAATTGCTGCCATTTCAGCGCTCCTTTCACAAGTCCAATTCTTCGATAAAGTCATCCAAGGGCAGTTGGTTACACACCACATTTCTGCATGGTGTGCAAGCAACGGAGGGGGGGGGGTAAAAGGTTCCCTTCGGCAGAATGGAGTGTTGAGCTGCCTTAACCCATGTTGCGAGAAGCGTTCTAGGATGGGTGGGCTCTACGACTGGGTAATCAATGCGCATGCTGCCTTGGACCATTGCCAGCCAGCACAGCCAACAGTCGGGGATGATGGGAGTTGGAGAGCAGTACAGTGGTACCTCGGGTTAAGAACTTCTGGAGGTCTGTTCTTAACCTGAAACTGTTCTTAACTTGAAGCACCACTTTAGCTAATGGGGCCTCCCGCCGCCGCCACGCTGCCAGAGCACGATTTATGTTCTCATCCTGAAGCAAAGTTCTTAACCCGAGGTAATATTTCTGGGTTAGCGGAGTCTGTAACCTGAAGCGTATGTAAGCCGAGGTACCACTGTAGTAGTTGGAGGGCCTGATTTCCCATCCCTGCTGCATATGACAGGGAAGTAGAGACAACCTCAGTTCAGATGCCTGTCTTGATACCAGCCCCCTGTCTGCCTAGCCCCCAAAGCCTAAGGATACCCCTATTATTCATTGTGGCTTCTTTCTCTAACCAACCAAACCCCCGCAAAGATCTTAACAAGTTCTTGAATGGAAAAAATGAAGGCTTTAGCAGATGCTCTTCTCTGGATGATCAGGACTCTCTTAATTGTCTCTGTCCTGGGTTGCCACCACCACCACCACCAGATGTTCTCAAGAGTTCTTCTCCTACATGACTCAAAGCTACTCAAATCCTGAGTCTCGGCCTACAGATAAAACCAGCAGCCAAGGTGCATGAAGATGAGACTCTGTTACAGCCAATAGCAGGAGGGAGGGTCTTTGCGGAGGCCATTGCCTGTGCCCGTGGCAAGGTTTGTGTGGGAGACAGTGGGTGCAGTCGACATTCCTGGCTCCTGTTCCAATTTTGTTTTTCATTTTAATTAGCTGCTAAAGAAGAACTGGAGGCATTTAGGCCTTCTCCAGCTAGAGTCGTCAGCAATAAAAGATCCACAAAGACATCGTTCTGCCCTGTTCCTACCCTCGCTGTGGTTGGCGATGGACTACAAGAGCAAATTCTGCCTGCTCTGTCTGCTCCTTTGGGGGCCTACTGGGTTTCAATTAAGGTGCGGCAAAAAAAGAGTGTCCCCCCCCCCCGCAGTTTTCACTGGAAAGATGAAGAAATGTTTTCGAGTCCTTAAAATAATGTTACGCACTCCTCCCCTTGGGGGTTTCATACGCCGTGCCCAGAAGGCTGCTGTCAGTGCCCCATAATTGTGCAATTCTGGGTGGTGGTAAATTTCTCTGCTTTCTTTTAAACACATTTACACCCTGCCTTTCCTTATTTAAAAACTCAAGGAGGCTAATAAGAAGATCAAAGCACAATTTGAAATATCAATTACAGAGACATTAAGACACTAAATACCAAACAACCCCCACTCCCAATACCACCAGAGTAGCAGATCAAACCCTGAATAATAAAAAATAAATAAAGACAAAACAGCCATCTATGAGTCAAATGCCGTCTTTAGAAAAGGAAGGTTTTGACTATGTTTTGGGTGAAACATGATTCCCTTGGGAGAAAGTTCCAGAGCCTAGGCACGGCCATGGAAAAGGCCCTCTTCCTGCTCCCAAGCCAGTGTATTCCATAGAAACTCCAAGAAGCTGCCTCTTTCCCCATCTAGTTCCATTTTGCCTACACTGATGGGCAGAGGCTCCCCAGGATTCGAGACCAGAGTCTTTCCCCAGCCCTACCTAGAGACTGAGTCTGCCTGGGACTACCCCTATGAGTTATAGTCCTTTACCCAATACTAAACCAAGATTCCAGTCCTCATGTTTCTGAATAACAGGGTGATTTAAGAAGCTGCCCTATAACAAATCAGTTAATTGGTCTACCTAGTTTGGTACTGTCTACACTGACTGGCAGCAGCTCTCTTAGGTTTTCCGAGAGGGTTCTCTACCAGGAGATGCCAGGGATTGAACCTGGGACCTTCGGCATGCCAAGCAGATGCTCTACCACTGAACTGCAGCACTTTCAAGGATGTTGGGATCCATAGAAGGATCTGAACATTTGGTCCCAGAGCCTGACCGCTCCAGAGGCAGCAACATACTCTTTCAGCTACCACTTCCTGGAGAGAAGACCATGCACTACTCCACTGCAAGCTTACAGCATGGTCATCTGCTAGGTCTGCCCATCTATGGATAGCCCAGGATTGTATTCTAGCTTGCTATTCATTCTCCGGAAGACAGCAAGTATTATGGGAAAACAATGTGCAAGGTTTCACAAATCTCTTGTTCTAGAGGGAGGTGGGCAACTGAGTATTTCTGGAGGGCTGCTTTGAGAAGAAGGCCCAATCACCAGCCCTACCACCGCCAAAGAATCCTGCAGCATCGAACCCCCCACCATTCCCAAATCCCTCACTGATGCTGGGCAAATGAGAGGACAGGAATACTTCGCCAGGGCTTGCATTTGTCCCCAGGGACTGCCAGTTGCAGATCCCCAGTGCTGGAAACGGGGCACTTCATACCCTGTAGAAATGTGAAGCTTTTTTTTTTTGCCCTGCCAAATCAGATCAAGGGGCCCTCTAGTCCTCCCTTCTGTTTCCGAACTCTGGACAGCCAGAGTCCCCCTGAAAGGTCACCCTCAGAGCATGGAGACAACTCCCGGTCATCTGAAAACACAAAGAGAGCCCTCTAGGGTCAGACCAAATGTCCTCCCAGTGCGGGGGGCGGAAGTTTGAATGCGGCCCTCCAGGCCCCTGCACCTGGCCCTCGGGAATCTCCTTGGGCCATACCTCTCCATGAGCCACACCCTCTTTTCTCAGGCCACACATCCCACCAGCCTTGCTGGAGGGTTCTGCCTGCCTGGAAGTTCTCCTTGAACTCTGCGATTATGATGCTAGCTTGCCTGGATGGAGGACAGATGAAGGGCGTGTGAGCATGTGCGGAAACTGACCTATGGCACAAAGGTAACATTTACATACGTTGATCCGCCCACTTTGCCCTTGGCCCCACCCACCACTGGCACATGGCCCTCAGGGAGCTGCCCAGAAGGGAATGCGGACCTCAGGCTGTGGAAGGTTCCCCACCCCAATCTAGTGCTACATCTTATTTTCACCCTAGCAGCCAATCAGCTGCCCCTGGGAATCCCACTTGCAGGGCACTTCCTCCCTGTCCCCAGAATTTGGCATTCTGGGGCTCACTGCCCTTGTTACGCGGAAAGCCCCATCTATGTAGCATGCTGGCTAACAAGCTGGCTAACAACCTCTCTGCTCAGGACAGTCTCCATTCTGCTTTACCTTCAGCCTACAACAGACTCTACTGTACAAGATCATTGAGATTCCAAATTTCACAATCTTAAGAATCACACGGGTGCACGTGGTCCCTGCCTTTGGCACAGTTTCTTCTGCCTTGCTCTGAGCCCACCCTGCAGAGGTTATTGCCCCCACCGCACCCTCTGGGTCTGAGAAACGGGTGTCGGTGCTGGCTCACTACTGTCAGCTCTCCCCCCACCCACCCACCACCATCAAAAGCTGCTCCGCCTCAGCTTCTCCGAGAGCGAAGCGGATGTCACTGCTGTTTAAAAAAAAAAATAATGAAAAGAAAGAGAGATGCGTTTCGAGACAGGACACGCACAAAATGGCTGTCTCCCAAGACGAAACGTTTCCATACAATGCTATAAAAAGGGCAATCGCCAAAAAAGGAAACCGGGACTTGACAGCCAGGCGGTCCGAGGAGCAGGACGGGGAGGAGAGATGAAAGAAGATCAAGCCATTCCCAGCCACCCTTCTCAGACTGGCTCAGACCCTGCCTCTTCCTTCCAGTGCCTATGCTGGCACAACACTCTCTCCCCCCCCCCTTCTCATTCCGCACCCAACTTGGCAAAAAGAGATACTCTCCGCAGCAATTGTGCCTTGTGAGTTGGGAGATTGAGGAGAAGGAAAAGAAGCTCGCCTTACAAACAAACCACAGCTTTCTTCCAAGGAGCCCGCAATCCAAATTCCACCGCGATCCATTGCAGTTGTGGGAGGGGGGTAGGATTACAAATCACGCTCCCCAACGACAGCAAGACAACGGTTCTCAGAAAATGCGTACGGAGAAGTGGCGATGAGAGAGACCTAGATGTCCCCAGACAAACTGGACTCTTGTTTTCGAAGGAAGCGGAGAGAACAGCTGCCGGCGCAGTTATCCGTAGGAGCCATTTCGGCGCAAGCTCATTGAAATGGCTCTCCCACCCCCACCCCGCATCTTCCTTACAGCTCGTCGGAAGCAAATTATCCAAAGATGCTGGAAAGCTCCCCTTCTAAGCAAGCAGCTCAGCCCACAAGACACTGCAACAGCTCTCGCCATTAAAGTGGGCTTGTTGAATGCAGGAAACGACCTTATACCGACTACTTAGTTCAGTATTGTCAACACAGACCAGCAGCCGCTCTCCGAGATTTCAGAATGGAACATTCTCAGCCCTACTTGGGGGGTGCCAGGAATTAAATCTGGTACCTTCTGCGTACAGAGAAGGTGCTTGAGCTAAGGCCCTTCCCCATAGCATAGGAACGTAAGACGCAGCCTTATACCAAGTAAGACCAGCTGGGCTCATCTAGGTCAGTACTGCTGACACTGACTGGCAGCAGCCATATGGGGTTTTAGACTGGGGACATTCCCACCCCTGCATGGTTTCTCCCAGAGGAACATCAGAGGTAGGGCAGGGAGGATCAAGCAAGCAAAATGAACAGAGGACGGACAGGGGAAATTTTGGCTACCTGGGATTTGAAGAAAGTGAAATCATTTGAAACGAACAGTACATGAAATTTGACTACCTAGCTGCATACAGAGGGCAGTTTATCCTGCTTCAAAAGGTATAGGCAGTATACACTTCACATCCATGAAAGAACTTGGGGGAGGCTCCACAGCATTTTCCTCTGTATGGCCACATTAATCCTTACACCAGCCCTATAAGGCGGTCCAACACACAATGGAAAACATCTCAACTCAAGTGTTCCACACTGGGGGAAAGGGATGAAAAGATGATGACGAAGAACACAATGTCATATTACTTACACACACACACACACACACACAGCAAGTTTATAAAACTATGGATGGAGAAACTTTGGGGTTTGGGAGTCACCCCACAAAACTGACTAGCAGCAGATTCCAAGCACGCAAAAGGAAGTACTTGTTGCATGCGGCACCGAATTAATCTACGGAACTCACTGTCACATGACAAAGAGAGTGCGCTTACACAAAAGGTGCCAGGATTAGTATCTGGCATCACCAGCTAAAGAGGATCAGGTAACAGATGGAAGACCTTTCTCTGCCCAACACCCTGGAGAATTGTTGTTACTCAAGAGTAGCCACTACTGGGCTAGAGGACAGCTTCCTTGGGCTGTAAGCAGCTCCTGCATTTTTCAGAGGCTGCCTAATCCTGAATACTAGTTGCTGGGAGGGGATCCTTTAGGGGAACAGCAGGCACTGGATGAAGTGAACTAGCAGGGCTTCCCTTGCATTATTATCCCCTGTGGGGTGGGGAAACATTATAAGCTATATACAATTATGCATGGTGTAGAGAAAGTGAAATACTTCTTTCTATCCACTTTCTCTACACCATGAAATATTGCATATATTTATTTATCACTGTATACACCCCTTGCTCCTAATACTAGAACTCGAGGACAGCCAATGAAGCTGTTGGAAGATTTGGGATGAAATGAACTACTTTTTCCATGCAAAGCACAGCTGAACTATGGAATTCACTCCTGCAAAGAGGTACTGCTGGGCGCCAACTTGGATGGCTTTAAAAGAGATTTAGGCAAATCCACAGAGGATGCGGCTATCAGTGGCTGCCAGCCATGATGGCTATGTTCTCACTCCACCGTGGGAAGGAAGGAGGCCTCTGGCTATCAGCAGCTAGGAACCGCAAGCGGGGGAGAGCTGCTATTGCTCAGGTCCCGCCTGAGGATTTCCCACAGGCTCTTGTTATGTTTCTATTGCAGGTGAGGGGACAGCAGTTTGCTAAACAAAAGCCAGCTTTGCCCATAGGCCAGTCAAAAGCTTCCCAGCAGAGGGTAAACATTTTTATCGGTGACCTTCCAGACTCATGGCTCACCTTCTTAGCTCCTAACTCTACCTGGGTTCTCACATCAGTTCTTGCAGTTCTCTTGTCCAGAGACGGCAAGAGTCAGAATGGAGTGTTCAGGAGGGGGTTTCTTAATGACCACCCTTTAGTCCCTGCGCCATTTCAGGCTGCAAGCGAGGGACAAATGCCCAAGCCCCAAACATCAACAGCAACCCGAGCCCCAAACACCTATACTTCCCCAAAGTATTCCCTGCCTGCTCCTTGCTGCGTTTGTTTTCTACTTGCAGGGAGTCTCTTTTTGTACTTTAAATGCAGGGGAGGGGATCTATGCTTTGCCAGACTTCTAGTCTAAAAAACCTTACAGTCTGTTCTACCAGCTTAGGGTTCTTAACCACATTGCTCTACAGAACAGGCTGGGTTTATAAGGCTAAAAAAAACAAAACCTGGACTGTGCCAAGTCAGATTGAAGGGAGTGGATTACATCTTGGAAAGCTTTTTACATGGCAGGGGGAATAAGCACAGCCAGGGGAGGCTGGACTGGAACTTTTCCTCTGATACAGTCATTTCTGATGCTGGGTGTCTTTCATTTTTAATAGATGAATGGGGAATGCTTGAAAGCAGTAGCCCCCGCTTGCAATCCAAAGTGCTACAGTCTATTCTACCAGCTCAGGATTCGACCACCTAACTCTGTTCCATCAGTAGACCAGGGAGCACAGGCCAGTCCTCTAACTCCCACTGGTGGAGAGCGGAGAGGAGGGAGAGAGAAAGCAAAGACAGGAGAGCAACTGCAGGCAACATTCAGAGAAGTCCTTCACTCCCACTGAAACAAGGAGTCTCAAGTGGATAGAGTTGTCCCTTGGGGGCACACAAAGTTCTGTCGGGGGCTGCCTTATACCAAGCCAAACCATTGCCCACCCGGCTTAGTATTGTTTAACCTGATTCCCCAGATTTCAGAATAGAGTCTTTGCAATTCGTAAGTGGAGGTACTGGAGGTCTGAAAATGGGATCTTTCATACGGAAAGCACATGCATTTTAGGCCTGACTTCATTTAAATTTCAGCGCCCCAAACAAACGACGCTGCCTTTCACAGAGTCAGATCGTTGGTCCATCTAGCTCAGTACTGTCTACACAGACTGGCAGTGACTCTTCAGGGGATCAAGAGGGGCGTCTTTCCCAGCCCCTACCTGGAGATGTTGGAGACTGAACCCGAGACCCTTTGCATGCAAGGTGCCTGCTCTGCCACTGAGCTACAACTTCATCCGGCAGTCAGCCAGGGGCTTTAACTCGGTACTTTACCAGCACCAGCTATCTCCATGCATCATAGAGGGTTAAAGCTCAGCATCAGTCGGTGCTCGCCATGATAACTCAGCAGAACCACCAGGTTTAGCAGCGATATTCCTCCAAATGCTTGGCAACGACCATAGTCAAACAGAAGGTGCTGCCTTCATGTGCGGATGTGGTCTTCCCAGAAGGGCTTGGCAGGCCGCTGTGAGGAAAAAGGGATGCTGGGCAAGAAGATCCATCAGGGCTACTCCTCCATTGACCGCTGACCATGGCTAGCTGGGGCTGATGGGAGTCCTTTGGATGGGAGTCCTTTGGAGATTCCACATCCTTTTGAGAAAGGATGAGATACATTCAGAGTGGGTAAGCTGATCAGATGTGATTTTCCACAATAGCTACATGGAACCTTTAGGTTCAGAGGCAGTTTACCTCCAGTACCAGTTCCGGAGGTGTATTTGTGTGTGTGTGTCACAGGTACAAGAATGGGCTATGGCCTTCATGGTCCACTTGGGGCCTTCCCAGAGGCCACCTGCTCAGCCCCTGTGGGAAACAGAATGCCCAAAGGGACAGATCCAGGGGTCTTCTTATGCAGTGGAGGGTGGTCCACTTGGGCAAACCATGCACAACCCCACCAACCTCTATCTGCCCTCAGCCAGCCCCCACCTACCCGCTTACAACAACCAGTCCAGGCGGTTGCCCTGCCTGCCAGCTTCTTGGTCTCAGTGTTGACCCTTGTAGAACTTAGCAAGAAGGGGATGGGGACAAAGCTTGAACTGGTTGGCTCTGCCACTCATTATCTCTGGCACCACCTACTTTTGGGCTCCTGGTCTTCCACTCCATCAGTCCCAATGAGCACCAGCCACCACTGTCGTCCCTGCCTGAGCAGTCTACCAGCAAAGGAAGCCCCACTGTGTTCACTGTAGGATTACAGCCTGCCCTTGGCTTTGGCTCTGGTTGGTTCTGGCTCCAGGTACAGTTGGCCTCTCTGCCTTCTGCCCTGCCAGTCCCAACAGGCATTAGCCGCTCCTGTTCTTAGGGGCTCGGGTTTCATTTCAGCCATGGACAGAGTGGAAGGCTTTGAGCAAGAGCAGGCTCACAACTCTTCGTTCCCATTGAATTCAGTTCTCCTGGGTGTGAATTTTCACCTAGTGCTTAGCCACAGAAACCTTGCAGCGCGTAAAGACATACACTGAGCAGATACAGAGTGCCTTTCTCCCTGCCAACAGAGAAACCCCTGCTGGCCAACACAACTCTGTGGCTTCTCAAAGCGGAGGGTGCAAAAAACCAAACCAAAACACAAAAAAAACCCACCAGTAAAACAAAACATAAACATGGGATACCTTCATGCCGGAGCTGACCCACCACAGCGGCACATCCCTTTCAAAGCCCCAAACAAGCCGAAGCAGACAACATTATTAAGAAGCAGGCGATGAAAGCCGCTCCGCGATAGCAAACGAAAGCAACATCACCAAACGAAATCTTTGACTCAGAGGGATGTGGAGGAATCCAGGAACCTTTCATGCCTCATTTCTCGAATTTAGTGGGTCAGTTCGTAGAGAGATGAAAGAGAGGGCAATTCTTTTTTTTTTTAGGGGGTGGGGAGTGCATGTGTGTGTAAGAGTTCCTCTCCCCCTCCCTTCTGCAAAGAAAGGTGGCAAAGAAATCCTTCAGGAACACTGGCTTGCTTAGAAGCTGTGAGGTTTTTTCATTCCGTCTTTCAGTGAGAGGGCAGAGGAAGTTTTTTTTTGGGGGGGGTAATATAAGCCATCAGCATTAACTCGGTGATCACTGTAAGCAGAATGAAAAAAGAGGGGGGGACGACGACAAAAGGAGGTTTAAGAGACCAGCCTCTCTCTCTCTCCTCTCCCCCGACTCTCCTCCCGTCAGCCTGAGTGACGCAGACTCCCTTATATAATAGGCTGCGATTTCCTAGACCGCAAGGAAGGCCTCTCTCTCTCTCTTCTCTCCCCCCCACATGCCGCTTCCACCTCCCTGCCACTGCTTTGTGCTCGCCGTATAAGCTCCACACACGCGCAAACGCGTCTCCCAGCCCTTGGCACCGTGCCAGCGCGCTCCCTCGTCAGCTGGCTGCCTCCATTCACAGAGTGGGGTTGTAGCTGACATGAAAAGGAAGGGGGGGTGGAGATGGAAAGGGGGGGAGAGAGAGAGAGACGGGGGAGAGAGAGAAGGTTCGGGTATTCGATCAAACTATCAGCATGCCAGAGAGACAATAGAATGCCTTTGCCACATTCTCCGAAATAAGCCACCTTCCTGCCGCCTCCTCCGCCGCCGCCCGTGCCACCCCCAGCACAAAATATATTCTTCCTCTGTGGCTCCAGACCGGTAGCCATGTGAAAAAAAGGGGGGGCAGGGAGGGCGAAAGCCAAAAATCAATGAATTAATCCATGATCGCATTTAGACAAGACAGTAAGGGTGTTTTTTAAAAAATAAATAAATAAAATAATAAATACAAAACCCGACATTCGAGAGCGATGAAAAAATTTTGGGGAAGAAAAGGACTTAGCTAACCCCTAAAGAACCTTTTGTTTGAATAATAATTTAAAAAAGAGATTATTATTTTTTAAGGCAGTAAAAAAAAGGGGGGGGGGGAAAGGGAGGAATATACTTACAGGTAGCGTGTTCCCACTCCCTCCCCGACTTGTCAAGAGGAGGGGAGAGACAGACGGATGGAGGGGGAGTCGGTTCGCCAGCCCGCGAGGAGGGTAGGGGGGAAAGCCAGGGTGCTTTTTCACCAGACGCCCCCTCGGTGGAACATGGATGGCCGCGGCGTGCCATCCCCCTCCAGGGACCTGCCGGAGCCCAGTCGTGGAACGGGCACGTCCCTGCCAATCATCTGTGGTGCCGTTATATTAAACAAAAGAAAAGGGGGGGATGCTTACTTTTACCCATGATGCTTAGCGGGGGCAGGGGAAGGGAAGGGGAGAGAAGAAGAAGAAAAAAAAATAAAACCAGTTGCAGCCGGTTTGTAACCTCAGGACATGGAATTATCGCTTAAGAAAAAAATAAATAAATATAAAAATAAGTTGGTCGTGGCATCGGAGGCAGTCGGCTGCGCGGCTTGTGCGGGCGCCCCCTCTTCCCCTCCCTGGCTCCCCCCCCCCGCAAGGATCCCATCTTCAGGTCTCTCTCACGCTCTCGCTGGGTTGCCCCCACTCCTTAAAGCGTATCCTGGCACCTGGCCAAACTTTGCCTCTCTCATTCATGAGCATTGGCTTCCAAGGGTCTTTTAACCATTTAGCTGCTGAGAATAAGTTCCCTGGGTGGGTGTGGGTTGGCTGGCTGTTTTTTTTTTTTAAAAAGATGTCCCGTCGGGAGGCACCTTTGACCTGAAGCACCCAAGGTGGGACATCTTGTGAAGAGGGGAATTAAGCAAAAACAGGAAGGTGGAACCAATGCACAGCCTATTATTGTAAAAAAAAGAAAAGGAAAAGGAAAAGGTGCGCAATATTGTGAGAGGGTGAAAGAGAACTCAATTAAGGGAGAAGCCTTGGCACACTCACCCACCCCTCACAGCTGTATACTGGTCACAAGATGTGTCACGGGTGCTCAGTTGAGTATGATGGGTCAAAAACCTGCCTCTGAAATCTGCTGTTGCAAAACGCCTTCTTCTGCAGATGCCATCTTCCAACCCAAGGCCAACTGTGACGACCTAAGTGCTAAAAGTGTCAAGGCCAGCACACTCTCGGTTCTTGCTACAAGGCCACGCAAAGTAGGCCAGAAAGCCGTGTAGACATGCTAATCAAGATAACCTCCTCAGCTCAAACTTTCCCGGGCCGCCTCCAAGACTGGTTTCGGCTATTGGGCAAACCGCTCTGTCTGACGCTCTCTGAACCAATTTTTGCTGCTAGGCTCCAATGCTCTGAGGCGGCCTGCTCTCAGCAGGTGCTATTGGAGGAATTATTGCAATGATGAGTGCTCTGACAGACACATCTCTCTCCCTAAGGCTCCCACATGCCCAAATACAAACAAAGCAAACAAACCAGGAAATCTAATCAACATGCCCTGTCTGATTGTCCAGACTCTTTGTCAACCTATCATTGACCAGGTCTATCTGGGCCATTGGTCAGGGTGGAAAGCCAGGGGCCTAGTCCCAGTCCAGCACTTTGGGTATTAAATGGAAGTGGCTGGCACTCTAATGGCTCATGCCAGGAATATCAGTCTTTCACCATAGAGTTGTAAATACAGAGCAACATGCTTACCACACCATCTCAAGATTCATGGCGGCTTTCAATTTAGTACCCAAAGTTCAGCCTACACGTTGCTCAGGTCTTTTTTCCTTGTTTCTCCGTCAACTGTAGGGGAACTTTAGGTTCTCAGGACGTTGCTGAACTACAACTCCCACCAGCCCCTACACCCATGGGCAATGGTGAGGGATGATGGAAGTCATAGTTCAGCAACTTCTGGAAGGTGAAAGGTTCCCCACATCCGCTCTATGTTGAAGAGAGCTTATCCATGGTAGATAAGCCACCAGCCCCCCACCCTCATAAGGGTCAATCACAAATATGTCCAGACTAATCCAAACTCAGAGGCTGTGCAGTCAAAGCACCCGATGGCTCACCCCAAAGTAAATGTTTCCAAGTGAGCAAATGCACAAGTGTGTGTGTGTGTAAGTGGGCAGGAGTTTTCTACTGCAGCAGGTAGCAATGCAACACATGTACTACCATGGCTGACTCCAATAGCTGAATCCCCTTCCCACCAGCATGATCCCCAACGCAAGCTGGCCTCAACATGGGAGCAGGGATGGGCAAAGTTGTCCCATTTCGTTTCTCATTTCTCGAGTTCAGTTCAGTTTGTGAGCCCCCCCCCATCAGTTTGTGATTTTTCCAAGAAAACAGTCCTCCTGAAAATTCATCAGTAACTGAGTGCGAATTTCTCCTAATAGATATGCCTACTATATGATGATTTTGCCTAATGTACACGTCCCCGTCCCCCCACCAGCAAATAATTTCCTTTAATATAATGCATTATGAAATGGCGTTTTCAATGATATATGCATTTTCATTCATGGCTTAACCCCAGGACCTGCATTTCTGGGCTGCTAGGTTGGAGAAGTGAACTGCAAAATTCGTCAAAGTGTGGATTTCAGAGGACGGCTGTGTCCCTTGGTTTCGGACAGTGAGAATTACGCAAGCTCGCCTCAAAAACCAACCTGCATTGAATTTCTTGCGCATCCCCAGCTGGGAATGCATGACTGATTATTGAAGCAGCTTGCCTCAAGCCAGGCCCTTCTGTCCACCCCAGGGATGCCTGCTGCTAAAGGCTGATCCAAGACAAGGGATGGTTGGCCAAGATGCCACCATGTACCAAAACTGCCCCCCCAGTTCCTCTGTAGAGGAATATGGCAGCCATCAACATACATGATAGCAAAATTGTCAATTTTGGGACACTGTTGGGAAGGATGCTAACAGCACTCTAGATGACCCCAGTTTGCAGGAACATCTGTGCCAAAAATGGTATCTTGCTTGATGAGTCCCACAGAATTCAGAATTCAGCCCCTTCATTATACTGGGTCCTGTTTACTGGTCAAGACAGAGCAACTGTGGCCCTCCAGATGTCAACAGTGGGAAGCCCTCTAGCACAGCAAAGAGCGGCTCTGTTTGTTCCCCAATCGATGGTACTTGGAGGGAGACTGCCTTTGAGCCTGTGGGGCAGTGGTTTCACCCTGCCTGCTTATTAACCGGAAGAGCTTTTTGGTTGATCAAAAGATGTTTTCAAATGATTAGTCTTAACTAACTAAAATGATGTGGCCCTAATTCAAACTGATAATTACTGTAGAATTTCCAGCCTGGCGCCAACCAAGCTGAGCTTATTAGGAAAAGTGGCCCAATCTGGCCCACAACAGAAACAAGGAAGGTAATTAATGGGTAATTATGCAGAGGGCAGGGTGTATTCCCCTCTAGGGATGGATGGATCAGTCTCTCTGCAGTCCTGGCCTACCGGACACATGCTTCTTTTTTAAGCGCAGTTCAGACTTCATGTTAATCGGTAAATTTTATTCGTAGAAAACTCCAAGAAAATTCATGTTTGGAGTACAAGTTCAAACACAAATTTAAATAAACTTTTTGCCACCAAATTTTGCATTGTTCATCTCAATGGGCACATTTCTAAATGGGTTTTATCTCAATATACGCATTTTGAAAGCATTCCTGGCAGTTTGTTTTTCAAGACAAGAATTGCATCACAAAATTCGGGCAAGGGCAAAATTATGTTCCGATCCACACTTTAGTCTTGGGGGTGCAAATCAGGTCCGTTTCACACTGGAATTCACAGAAACCCTAACTCTACCACTCCACACACTCTGAATTTTCTACTTAGAACTATGCAAATCAAGTCAATTACATTTAATTTGTATAATTCACTCTGTTTCTAAGGTGTTAAGGTTTATGAAGGAATGTGTGTGGCTCACGGGGAGAAGCTCTGGTGAGGAAAAAGGGGGAGGGAAAGCAAAGGGGAAAATCAGGGAAGGAAAAAAGCAGACTCCATTACCATTCTTTTAAAGCAGGGGTGGCCAACTCCCAAGAGACTGCGATCTACTCACAAAGTTAAAAACTGGGAGTGATCTACCCCCTTTTGGGGGGTTCAGGTCAAAGTTGTTGAGCTTCTTTGGGGGGAGCCAGTGATCTACCTCAGACGTTCAGTGATCTATCGGTAGATCACGATCTACCTGTTGGACGTGCCTGTTTTAAAGGTACATGGATTTATGGATTCTGTAGTTTCATAGCAAACATGCAGCTTGAGGTTGTTGGTTTTTTAAAAAGGAAAACTAGGGTCTCTTTAGAAAGATTTCTTCAAGAATATCCCAGTCAACCAATGCAAAGTTTGCAAGTAGCTCACTCGCCTATGGTGAGTCAGACTTGCCTCTGGGCAACAGGTAGGGAGACCTCATTAAAATCTTGGATCTCCCCCCCCCCCTTCCTTTAATAACACAATGCAGGGCAACTATTAAAAACAAACACAACAACCATTGTGAGCATCAAGACTTTCTTATTTGTAAGGCTGGTTTAAATACTCCAGTCGGGGCTCAAGAAAAGCTTGTATAATGCTCAGAGTGGCTCACTGAAATCCATCAGTTAGCAGCTTCCGGACAGACAAAAGAAAGCGCTTCTTCTAACAGCATGGAATTAACTGATGGAACTCCCTGGCAAAAGATGTGTTGATAGCCTCTGGTTTTAAACGGGGATAGGACGAATGAATGGAGAACTCTGCCAATGGCTAGTCTCCATGATAAGTTGGAGCTGCAACAAAATGTTGCAGTATGGAGTGCTCCTGTTCAGGTGTCTTCCAGGACACTCTAATTCCAATCCTCTACCCTCTTGGTTTCCATTTCTCAACCCCTGCCAGGAGATACCATTCTGTGGTCCTCCCCTAAGCATATTAATACCTCCCCTCTAGTTACTCAGTAACTTCATATTGACCACAAAGCCATCAACACTCAGCATCCCAAGTTTGCTATTAGAGGGAGTGATAGTTAAATGGAACCTCTGGGATCAGAAGCACTCTCTCTCCAAATACCAGAGGCTAGAAGGAAATGGGAGTCAGTTATCATCTTCATTGCTCTACTTTCAGCAGCATCTTGCTGCCCACTATGGGAGGCCAGATCCTGGGTTAGAAGGGCTACTGGTTCTGATCCAGCAGGGCTCTTGTGTTCTTAATGGGCACCTTCCGGCTGTAGCGCACTTTACATAATTGCATTCCCTGAAACAGTCTCTCTGCACTAAGAACAGGTTGCAGATACTGTACTTTGTACTGAAGTTATGCATGCCTGTATGCATAAACACACACCAAAATCCTTACCCGAGGCAATCCAAATTCTGTGCTCAGGAAGCCTTAATTCTGCAACCTGCATAAAATGATGTCCGTTTCCATGCTTAGTTGCATATAATTAGCACAGCTACTATTAGATATTGGGGGAGGGGAGTTACTAAAACATTCATATGAGGTACTCTGCAGACAAATGTCGGCTCCCTTGGCCTGTAAAGCGAGATGAGCGCCACAACCCCAGAGTCGTCCGCGACTGGGCTTAACTGTCAGGGGTCCTTTACCTTTTTTTTAACTCTGCCAATAGCTGGAAAATCTTATGCGGCCACCCTTTGGGGAAGCCTGAGGTTTAGGCAGGCATTTCACACACACGTCCAAGACTGCATTTGAAGGCCTGAGGGTTAGAAACTTTTTAAAATGAAATTAAAATATGATATTCTGTGACTTTCCTGCACTCTGGTAGAAATGAGCAAAAAATCCTCAGGTTGTCTCCAACTACATCTTATTCAGAGTAGAATCATTGGTATCAATGGACTTGACAAAGGCCACATTCACATCCTGTATATGTCAAGATCCAAGTATATGATGCACTTTTTCTATGCCAATACAGTGGAGCCTCGGGTTACGTTGCCTCCAGCTTATGTCACCCTCGACTTGAGACCGGCGCAAACCCGGAAGTACCAGAACGGGCTACTTCCAGGTTCGCACCATTTGTGCATCTGCAGAAGCGCTAAATCGCGCACACGCATGCACAGACTTGCCGCTTTCGGTTGCGTCGTGGCCTCCGGAATGGATCCCCACCGTAACCCAAGGTTCCACTGTAAAGGAGATTGATTGATATGAACGTCAAGACCTATGATGTCGTTTTAAACAGTCATGACTTACCCCAAAGAATCCTGGAAGCTATAGTTTGTTACAGGTGACAAGAGTTGTTTGGAGACCCTTATTGCCCTCCCAGAGCTACAATTCCCAGAGTGGTTTAACAATCAATCACTCTTCACAGTGCATTCTGGGAATTGTAGCTCTATGAGGGAAATGGAGGGTGTCTCCTAAGAACTCTCAGCACCCTTAATAAACTAGAGTTCCCACGATTCTTCAGGGACTGCTGCTACAGTGGTGTGAATGTGCCCCGTTTAAGTCAATTGATATTGATGGGTCTGAGTAAGACTTAGTTGGATACAACCTTTATTCAGGCACCTTTGGAATAGGGGGAGCCTGAGGCTTCTGCTGGTGTTGCTCACACACAATCAAGTCTACCCCTGCAGCCATAAGGCCTGGAAACTGTTTTAAAAAATCAAAATAAAACTGCAGAACTGGCATTCTGTGCACTGGTGGAGCTCTGCCACTCAACCATACTGCCAAACTGGTAAGTATACCAGACACCTGGGCTGAAAGAAAGAAAGGGGGGGGGGAGAGAGAAAAGAGCCCCAAACCCAGGTGCCTTGAGAATTTGATTCTGAAGCACAGGAATGTGAGGTATTCTCTCCCACCTCTCTTGGGTAGCACCCATTTGAATGCCCAGATTCCCGCCCCCCTTGTGGCTGTTTGTTTCCCCATAATGGTCGAGAAAACCTGAACAATAAGCTATTGAAAAAAGAAGGCCCTCAAGTATTTTACCGCTGTGAAGTCTGCTCCCCCACACACTCCGCCCCTGATTGAATTAGGATGGGAGACTTGCCTGAGTTAGAGAATGACTCAGGGAGAGAGGTGAAAAGGGGTGTGTGTGTGTGTGTGGCGGAAGAGAGATACGTAATCGATTCGGTCTTGTTCAGTGAGGGGGGGGGAAGGAGGGGAGCCCATTTCCAGGCAACCATTTTGAGTGCCAGCATCCGGAACAGATGGATTTTCTTCTTCCAAAAAGGAGGAAAAATTGGGAAGCGCACTATAGCCGCCCTCATTCCGAATGCGGGCGAGGAGTTTGCTTGTGGCAAAAGAAAAAAAAAAAAAGACGGCAGAAGCTTCCCAATTATCTTTTTTTTAAAAAAAACAAAGCAAACAGATGTAGTAGCCATCTTTACCTGCACCACTTCCCGAGACAATTTAAGATGGTCTGAAGAATGTAACTGAACAGCGTCTCCATACAGGCGGCCTCCAGGTTTGCCAAAATCAAAGCACTGCAACTCTGTGTACAACTTCAAGAAGAGAAGCCAAGTTTTGAGGGATGAAAACAGGAAACTTTTAAAGAGGGCTTTTGGAACCGCCAAGGCCGAGCGTAGACGACACAGTCTGGTCCCCTAACCCAGCCTTGTAAATAAGCCCACAAGAGCTATAAAAAATTGAAATTAAAAGCTGATATTCTGTGCCTTTCCTGCACTCTAGTGGAACCGAGCTGAAATTGTTGGGTTGTCTCCAACTAAGTCATGCACAGAGTATATCCATTGACACCAATGGACGTGACTTAAGGCCACATCTGTGCCATACATTTAAAGTAGTATGATACCACTTTAAACAGTCACGGCTTCCCCCAAAAGGATTCTGGGAGCTGCTGTTTGTTACGTGTTCTGAGAGTTGTTAGGAGTCCCCTTCCCAGAGCTACATTTCCCTCTTTTCCCTAGGGAACTCTGGGAATTGCAACGCTACGAGAGAAATAGAGGTTTCCTAACAACTCTTGGCACCCTTAACAAACTACAGCTCACAGGATTCTTTGGGGGAAGCCACGAATGTTCAAAGTGGCACCACAGTGCTTTAAATGTTTGGCGCGGATGTGGCCTTGGTTTCTATGCTAGGCACAGAGGAGGGGCAGAGCACCAAAGTCATCTTCCACCAGCTGACTCGCTCGCCTGCATACAATCCCTTGTTGCCCCTTGCTAACAGGTATGTGCCTAATGCAAGGCTGATCCAACTGTACTTAGGGAATATAAGCAGCATCCCTTGGGCTCACACACTCTTTTTAATGCCCACTCTTCTCTCATGTGTAAAACAACTACCCTTTTCAGAGCTAGCCATGGTTGGCATTCCATGGGCACAATTCGTCTTAGCTGTGGTTAAGTTCAAACCAAGAGTTTGCAAACCTGGTTCCATCTTTAAATTTGCAACTGACCATGGTTGGTGTTGAGATTGGCGCACATGTTAACGCTAACCACAGTTAGCTCTTGAAAATGCAAGGGGGAAGGGATTTTATGTCCGAAAAGGGAAGTTGCTCACCAAGCCTTTGGGTTAGGAGACTGGGAAATCTTATGGCTGCCCAGTCCCAGAGTGGATTGGCATTTTACCAATCCCGCCCCTGCAAAAAAAAAATGGGCTGCTCAGATATTATCAAATATTCAAGTAATATCCACCAGCAACTAAGACCTAGGGAAAGGACATGCGTCATCGTTCTAAGGCTGTCCCAGTGCTGATATGAGATATCCCAAGGACTGTAAGATCTGGGATTACCTGGCTTTGGGTTGCTAGGCAGCAAACGGGGTGGCAGCTAGTTTCACTATGTAACCTTGGAAGAATAGAATAGAATAGAATAGAATAGATTCTTTATTGTCATTACACAAGTGCAACATTGCACAAGTGCAACGAAATTGGATGCCATCCCTTAAAAACAACAAAAGCAAAACAACAACAACAACCAAACAAACCACCAACCAAAAACATCTGTTGAAACAGCCACAACAGCTTTAGTGACATCTAAGGTGGGGAACCTGAGGTCCAGGGGCCAAATACGACCCTCCAAGCCTCTCTGTCTAGACTCTTGGGACTCTGCTAGGTTCTACCCTCTGTCCTTGAATTCTCATAACAGTAGTTGTATGAATGAAGTGTGTGTGTAGTAGTCTACTGTACAAAGGGAAAATTTTCATTCCCTGTTTTGCCCATGTTTGCCTCTGGTCCTGCCCACCACTGGAAAGTGGCCCTCAATATCTTGCCAAGAAGGGAATGCGGCCCCCGGGCTGGAAAAGGTTCCCCATCCCTTCTCTAGAGCTTGAGACCTGCCTGGATGAGGACCATGTACCTCCTTCTGCCTCCCCCCCCCCCGCCAACCCTCCAGGTTCTGGTGGCCCGAGCCCCGATCCTTGCTAAGGGCCGACAACCTCTCTTTCACACCCCAACTTTCTCCCCTAGCAAGCACCCCTTCATCCAAGTGAAATATCTCACGGGAGCTCCCACTGCACATACCAGCCAGGGAATTGTGGCCTTTAGAAACAAGTGGAATGAGATCTGACTTAATACTGTTCCACTCCCAAACAGTAAATCTGTGGCAGCGAGAAGAGGGTGGGTGGGGAAAAATGTAGACCCACTGCAGTGAAACAAGTTTTATAATTCATTAAAGTGAATTATCTTGCTCCTCATACAAACAAGAATGAGGCTGTAAGGGGTGGGGGAGAGAAGAGAGGATGGAAACCCCAACAAGCAAACCGTTCAAAGCGAGAGGGAGAGGGAGAGAGAGCTAGTCAGCAGTAAAAATCTTGTCTCCCGAACAGTTCCCAGTTATCCATCTCACTTAATGTCGTCCGCGCTCCTCTCGGAAGCAGGATTCAATACCGCCAACTGAGACTCTGCAGGCTGAGCCGCCCCGAGTGGCTGGTTGATGGGTGCCACCGAGTGACATAAATGAGCCTAACAAAGGAGCAGGAAAGGAAGCAAGTGGAGAAACAGCTGGGGGGGGTTCCTTTTTTGGGGGGGGGACAGGAGTTGCCATGTGAACTTGCTCTGCTGTAGTAAATTTCAAAAGTGTGCAATGGGATCAATGGCCAATCAAGAGAAATAAGTCAAATTACGGTGCAGGGAGAGAGAGAAAAACTCAATGAACCTAAAGTACTCACCCACATAGGGGGTTTTCCCATCGCTGCTCTGTATGAGTTGCTGCCCTGGGTTCGGGGGCTACTAGTATTACTATTTATCAGATTTCTTCACTGCCCTTCACCATAATGTCCCAGGATGGGTTGTAACTTTGTAAAAAATAAAAGCATGCCAGAAGACTAGAAGGAGCCTAAGAGCTCATCTAGTCTGATTCCCTGCTCAGAACAGGATCCTCGTAGGTTGCTATGCAATGGCAACTCTCCTGACAATCTTTGTAGTCCGAGTGCCTACCACCTTCTGAAGCAGCACAATATTCTATTGGCTACAACAGACTGCTTCTTTCAAATCGTTTTTTTGGGGGAGGCGGTAGCGGAGATTATCCTGTGGCCGCCTTTGGTCTAATTAGCTGTTAACCAAAGGTAGCTCTACATTGTTCCACTTAGGGTCTTAGTTCTCAGTGGGGTGGTAAATACCTGTGTTTTGACTATGCCACTTCAGAACTGGGACAGTGGGGAATGTCTGCATGGCTAAATGTACATCAAAGCCCTGCTCCCCAACATTCTGCACATAAAATTGGTAGGTTAGTAAGAATGAAGTTAAGAACATACAGTAAGAAGAGCCCTGCTGGATCCTGTTCCCACAGTGGCCAACAAAATACCCCGATGGGAAGCTTGCAAGCGGGACCCGAGTACAACAGCAACTCTCCCCACTTGCGATTCCCAGGACCTGGCATTCAGAGGCACGTAATTGGCGCTGTGGGTAAAACCTCAGCGCCTAGGGCTTGCCGATCGCATGGTCGGTGGTTCGAATCCCCGGGGCGGGGTGAGCTCCCGTCTTTCAGTCCCAGCTCCTGCCCACCTAGCAGTTCAAAAGCACCCCTAAGTGCAAGTAGATAAATAGGTACCGCTTTATAGCGGGAAGGTAAACGGCGATTCCGTGTGCTGCGCTGGTGCTGGCTCGCCAGAGCAGCTTTGTCACGCTGGCCACGTGACCTGGAAGTGTCTTCGGACAGCGCTGGCCCCCGGCCTCTTAAGTGAGATGGGCGCACAACCCTAGAGTCGGACACGACTGGCCCGTACGGGGAGGGGTACCTTTACCTTTACTTAATGATTCTGACAGAGGAGGCTGAACATGCTTCAATTCTTCTTTCTAACATGCATTTTTTGGTGTGGTGGGGAACTGGTTTAGTTTTGTCAAGTCATCAACAGTCCAGACTCATAGATATATTATCCTATACAGCCTCACTGCCACTGGTGCTAGTCCTGCCCTCTGGACAAAATGCCATTTTTTACGCAACAGAACTTAAAAGTGTGGAGAAACTTTGGCCCTCCAGATTCTGGAGAACTACAACTCACATCACCCCATGCCATTGCTGGGTCTGATGGGAGCTGTAGTTCAGCAACATCTGGAGGGTCAAAGGTTCCCTACACCCATGTTAATGGAAGGCTACTGTTTGACAACTATTTCTTTAAAAAGTTAGGCTGGTTAAGACATTTGGGAAAAACTGGCCTAAAGCTTTAAGTCCAACCGGACAGTATCCCGGCCTAAAACAAACAGACACGCACCACCCAGTTCCACACTCTGAATGCTTTCCAAATCTGGCAAATGTCTAGCGACTTCACAGAATGTGCCTTGTTACCAAAAGAGCAAAGTTAGTATTTTATTGGCAAGGACAAAGAGCAAGGGCCGGGAAACAACTTCAAATTTTTAAAGCCGTCAGTAGGAAATTTTTAGAAGCTGGCTCCAAATGAAGCTAGGAGAAAAATAACCCCAAGTTTGCTAGAAAGGCAGGATCGGCAGGGGGAAACCCCTAGTTAACTGGGTACCTGAGATTTCCCAAAACTTAGCCCAGGGGTGGGGGAACCCTTTTCAGCCTGAGTTCTAGTGGTGGGCAGGGCCAGAGGCAAAAGTGGGAGGAGCAACAAATTTAAATTTTACCTTCTTACAGTTGGCTTGTTTCTCCACACATACCCCCCTCTCAAATCCTCTATGCAGGCAAGCAAGAAGCATTATCAGAGTTCAAGGGCACATTCCAGGGAGACAAAAACACTCAGGGGCAGGAGGGGAGGAGTCGGGAGTGTGCAACCTGAGGAGAGTCCCAAGGTCCAGGCAGTGAAGTTGGGGTGGGCTGCAATTGGCTCCAGGGCCTGAATTTCCCCACTTGGCTAAAAGGAGGAGAAATGGACATGGGACCTTGGGAAGAAGTGGGGTTTAAAGGTGGGGGCCCATCTCTTAAGTCAAAAGCCCAACACTGCTTCTCAAACTACTGATAGTTAACTGGAGGCACACTTTAGTCTTAATATCCTAAAAAATATATAGCATTTTAAAGGTGTGCCCGTTCTTTTTAAACAGGGTGTACATGTTGTCGTATTTTCAAATAGAGGCACATCTGCCATCGCTATGAGACCCCTCCTCATTAAAATGAGGGATGGTGCAGTTAAAAGAGTCATTCTGCACTTTCCCTCCCCTTTGCTCTCTCCAGACACCTTCACTGGAGCTCCCTTGTTCTGCCCTGGCATCAGCTAAAAAGAGAGAGAAGTATCCCCCTTCCATTCACTTCGACAACGTGTTCCTCTTCCCCTTTGACCCCACCCTTGGAGGAGGTGCTTTTGATCCTGATCCTCTTTGAACTATGCTCTTTGTAAAGGGGCTGGGGGCAGGGGCGAGATCCCCAAACCCCTGAGTGGTTAGAGTGTCAGACTAGGCAGACACGGGTTCAAATCCCTATCAGCCATGAGGTTCTCAGTGGGCACGCCCTTTGGCCAGTCACCGCCTCTTAGCCTAAGCAACTTCACAGGGTTGTGGAGGATGAAACAAAAGGACGATGCATGCCACCTTGACCTCCTTGAAGGAAAGATGGGATATAAATAAGAATGCACCTGCCCCTTGATCAATTCCCCGCACTACAGGCTACCTGCAGGTGGGTGGTGGTAACATGAGCCAGCAATGCTGGCCACAATGGGCTGAAGGGGGAGGACGCCCATGTCTTTGATGGCCATCAAAAAGCTTTGGGAAGCCCCAATAGTCTAAACAGGTATTTTCATGCAGGAGGTCCTCTCCACCCCATCAGGAACAGCAGGCAGTTCAATTTCCCACCCACCTTTTTGGACATGGGAAGAGGGTCACACAACAGCTTCCATGTTTTTTAAGACTTGATAGCCAGAAGCTTTTCCCAAGCCCTTGGTACAACTCTTGCCTGTATCCCTACATTTGGAATAAAGCCTGAAATAGTTTCATTATCATAGCTTTGCGGTCCACAATGTCTTAGGGAGTTGTCAGTGTGGTGCCCATGGTAGCCTTGAGGCCCTCCCATGGTGCTGGCAACCCCTCTGAGCCTCCCCCCACTAATCACTGTCCCCTAGGTCATCAGGTAGTGTGGGTGGTTCCCTTCATCTCCCTTAAAAAGTACACAGCTGAAAGAGGAAGCTGGATGAGTGACGTCCTTCCCCACTTCCTCTTTCAGCTCTGCGTGCTTTTCAAGGCTTGGGTTAATTCTATCAGATCTGACTTTTACTCAGTTCTCTTGGGGAAGTGAAGGGAGGGTATGTGCATTTTCTATCTCTTGGAAGTGGGGGGCACCATCCTTGGGAAGTGGGAGAGAAGGGAACAGGTTTTGTGTGGCACCCATGGCACTCACTTAAAAAATCCAAGATGTACCCATGGGCTTAAGAAGGTTGGAGACCCCAGTCAAAGTGCTGTGACGCTCTCTGCTGTTAGAACCAGGGTGCCCATGTTATGAGAAGGAGGTTAAGAGCAACCCCCACCTAAGGCAGAAAGAAAGGGAATAGAACAACAGATGGTGGAAAAAGCAAATTTAAGAGAGTCCTTTTATAGGGAACAAATTGATGGGGTGCTCTTAATGGGCTGTGCTCACTACAAGGACTTTCTGCATATCTACTGATCAGATGTCTACTTTGCTAGCAGTTAGCCATCTGGACAAAGCTGTTCTTTTTGTCCGGGTATTTAATGGCCTCTGAAATGAATGGAATTTAAATGGAGTTTAAAAATGAAACAAAAAAATTATGCACTTCCTCCAACGGAATTCGAGGGGTAGGACATGATTCTCCCCATCCATTTTATTGTCACCATGCCCACGTGGTAGGTTTGACTTTGAACACCCTTTGCTGATGCTATGGCACCTGCAGGCTCAATATGGGTGCCCCCACCCCATTGAAAACCAGTCAGGAGGGGAAAGAGAGGTTACATGGGTGGGAGATCTCGTTTCTACCCCCCCCCCCCCCTTCTACTGTCTGACAAGCTGAGCTCTACAAATGTTTTGAGGAGCTTGGAATTGCATCATATTCTATGGAAACAGGAAAGGCAGCTTGTGGGAACATTTAAGTCTCTGACTGCATCTCCACACTGCAGAATGGGAAGAAGGGGTATTCAGGCACTCAGAGGAAAAGCCATTCATAGCCTTGTCAAAAACTTTTCTCAAATGTTCGCCCTCCCCAACAACTTCTGGGGGCACAGGAGGCCCACTTTCAGAAATTTCTATTGCTTTCTGGGCCTTCCCAATCCACCAGCAAAGCAGTTCTCTGTGGTTAATCCTCATAGCATCTAGAGGCATTGGCACCGAGAACAGCACCCCAATTTTGTGGATGCACTGCATAAATTGTGTGTGTGGGTAGAAGAGGAAATCTTTGGGGAATGGCAGAGAAACTGCATTGTATGCGGGAGGTCACAGATTCAATCCCTGGCATCTCCATGTAGGGATGTGAGAGACCCCAGTTTGAAATCCTGGAGCTGCTGCCAGTCAGTGCAGGCAATGCTAAGCTAGATGGACCAATGGCCTGACTTCTTATGTTGTGCTTCCCTTGGAACGCCTATAACCCCTGACCATTGGCCAAGCCATACTTTCTCAAAAAGGTCAATACTGGCCCCCTGGGGTTGATGGGACTGTGAGGTGGGGGAATAAAAAACTTAAGAGCCTGAAAACAGCTCAGGAGGGGGAAAGAAGTTAATGATATATATAGCGCAAAAATAGCCTCAGAACAAAGGTCATGAGCATGCACAGAGCGCACTTTCCTTGCCAACGAGGAAGCTTTGAATTTAATAAGATATTTCTTTTTTAATGTGTTATGATTCCTAGTAATGGTGACCAACGATTAATAAATGTTGATTGTATATTGTTATTTCTTGGCTTTAGTTCATGCACATTCCTAAGAATTTGGGTTCGGGCTCAATGATGACTCACTGAAGGGGTTCAATGAACTCAGAAGTTTGGGAAACCATGGGTGAGGCAATGTGCTGCCTGGGACTCATGAGAGTTGGTAGTCTAGCAGCAAATGGGGGGTGGGAAGCGCAGGTCCCCCACCCTTGGAGTAGACAACACTGATGGGTCTGACTTTGTATTAAGACAGGATCTCCTCCTCTCAAATCATTTTGGGATGATGAACAGTGAGGATCAGGGCCAGAAACCCTTATTGTGTCCCCCGGGGACTGACAGCATCTTGGGAGGAGAATCAAAGCATGGCAGGGCTTAAAGGAGAAGGCTTAAATGCTCCCCAGCACCACTGGTCCAATCAGGTTGGAGCCCACCCACCTACCCCCTCCAACTGCTTTAACAGCAAAAGTAAAATCAACATGGGGTCCAATCACAGATTGTTCAGCTGGACCAGGGGTCAGCAACCTTTTTCAGCCGTGGGCCGGTCCACCGTCCCTCAGAGCATGTGGTGGGCTGGATTATATTTTGGGGGGGGGGGGTGAATGAATTCCTATGCCCCATAAATAACCCAGAGGTGCATTTTAAATAAAAGGACACATTCTACTCATGTAAAAACACGCTGATTCCTGGACCGTCTGCATTCTGGATTTAGAAGGCGATTGGGCCACATCCGGCCCACAGGCCTTAGGTTGCCTACCCCTGAGCTGGACCCAGCCAACTGTGTGCAAGAAATCACCAACAAAGATCAGTAAGGGCCCAGCCCACTGGCATCGGACCAATCCCAGTCGTGACTGGTTGGCGGGAAGTGGCGGATGCGGGAGAGAATTAGTTTTAAAATCTAGGTTTCCACATAAATTAGGAACACAGGAAGTTGCCTCACAGGGAATCGGTCCATCTAGCACAGTATCAAAAACCTAAGAAGAGTCCTATTGGATCAGGCCCATCTAAGTCTAGCATCCTGTTCCCACAGTGGCCAAACAGATCCAGATGTCCCAAGGAGAAGCCTGAAAAAGCAGGGACTAAGTGCAATAGCACCCTTCCCTCCTATGGCTTCTAGCAAGTTCAAAAGTATACTGGCCAAAGAGGGGAGGTGGGACATAGTCATTGTGGATGGTAGCCATTGATAGGCTCATCCTCAGTGAATGTGTCTAATCCTCTTTTAAACTCAATTTCTACACCAGGGGGAACCAACATGATGCCTTATGGTTACTGGACTGCAGCTCTCAGCAGCCTGAGTACTGGCCATCCCAGCCAAGGCTGCTGGGACCAGGGAGTCCAACAACTTCTGAATAACACTATTATGTTAGCTACACATCAGGGCCTTAGACACAGATCTTTCACAGCCCTATTCAGAGACGTAACCTGGGACCTTCTGCATGCAAAACAGGTACCCTGTATCACACTGGGCTACATCCTGTTCTGTTCATGGCAGTAGCCCTACAAATCAGGTGTTCCAAAGCCCAGTCCTAAGCAACCCACATGGGGTGGGGAAAGGAATTCTGAACTTGCAGGCGCAAATCCAACATAAGCGAAGAACTAGGTATAAGATTTCTACCGCATCAAGGCATGACAATGAGGGCTCAGCAGCCATGCCCAGAGATCTTCCAAAACCAGGTTGTTGCCGCAGCAAACTAAAGAGCTTTGCACAATGGCCTAGACTGTGTATGCGTTTGTTTTTTAATATAGAACTTTTTTATGGGTTTTTCCAGTTTATACAGACAACGTTCAACTTCCCTTCCTCCCATCGGCTCCATCAGGATGCGTCCCGCAAGGCTCCAGGCCAGGGAGCGCCGAACCAAAAAAACTCTCAGCTCAGGAACCTACCTATGTGCCCAACACAGTAATTTGGTGTACACACACACACACCCCTCACTATGGCCCTGGGCTAGGGTGGGGCTCTGGCATTCCAGTAAAAAAGGCGCCAATATCCAGCAAAGCGGCTTCTTCCTCAGGCAGTTTGAAACCCATCTGCCTTGAGGATCGAAGCTGGGACCCTCCCACCCACCACTTGGCACACCGAGAAAGTCGGAGCTGCAAGCAGTGCCCCCACCCCACCCCAAAACGCACAAAAAAATTAGACTCGGTTTCCTCCAATCAGCTGCGCATGATGCTTAATAACCATTGTCCTCGCTAAGTGGTTGCTTGTTACGACCATGCGTCCTCCCCTCCCTCCTGCAATCCCAGATGAGGGGCTGGACCCCTTCCCCACCCACTTTCCGTGCTGACAAAACCTTCCCCTTAGCCCAGCTGGGCGGGATGGGGGAGAAAGTGGAATTGTGTCCGTCCCCCCCCCAAAAAAACTGGCGATGACTGTCAGGTGGAGGCGATCAATAAGGCAGCATCTCCGTCCAGACGCCGCCGCCTCCACCCCGCCCCCACAGTCGATTCCACCATCTCCGGTCAAAGCTTCCGAAGCATTAACCCTCCACTTTGGCAGAAGAACAAGAAAGCAGCACACTCCCAAATAAAATGTCCTCTCCGAGGAGAAAGGGGGGGGGGAGAGAAGGAGTCCTACGCATCACCCGCTGTCCCCACAGGGCTCTTCAGACAGTGCCGGCATGTGCCTCTCCAGTTAGGAAACATCCTTAGGGCATACCTCTGCCCCACTGGCTAGGAAGGATGTGTCCAGCGTGTGTGTGTGTGTGTGTGTGTGAGAGAGAGAGAGAGAGAGAGAGAGAAGTCGCCCCCTCCCCATCATCGTTATTATTATTTTAATGTGAAGGATGCAAGTAGCCTGCTCTTACCACCCACAGGGGAGGCAGTGGCGGCACCAGCAGCGGCTAAGTGGGTGGAGAAAGCAGATTAGGCTCTGTGAAGAAAAGGCATAAGGGGGTGCCCATGCTCCCCCCCCCAAACCATGCTCCCCCCCCCAATTCTTAAACTATGAGAAACCGGTGGCAGGGTAGGGAGAGAGAGGGGGGGGGCTAAGATACTCACACAGTCCAGATTTGGGAGGACAACCCTAGGTTGTTGCTGGTTTTTTTTTTATTATTATTTTAATGATCCCGCCCCAGCCCCACTTCAAACCTTTTGCCAGGATTATGTGATGACTAGACAGATGACAAACTCCCCCCACCACACACCCCAAGCTCTTGGGGAGAGGCTTGTCTTTCTCCACCTGCCCCTGCCTGCCTGGAGGTGAAAAAGCAATGAAGGGGGGGCACGAGAGTGGATTTGCTTTCTCCGGCTCGCCCCCCCCCCGCACCCGAGCAGCAAATCCAAAGCAGGGTTCAGGGTTTCAAGCATCCTACCCCAAAGGTGGAAAGGAGCAACAGACAAGCCCCACATCTTCTCCTGAGAGGGTGGCTGCAATTTATAAAGCAGGTACCCCAACTCCACACACAGACACTGCCGCCCTTTTGACTCGGTGCCACGTTTAATTCATCATTAAAACAAGCTCCTTGCAATCCTTGCATTGTCTACCGATCCGAGACATGCCAATTTAATACTCAGCCAGCGACACCCGAAAACCTCAATCCGCTCCCATCAGGAAAACTAGCAGTTAAGGCCTGGTGTACACCCCCATTTTATCTTCTGTCCCTGCCAGTGCTGTCACCCCTTAGCAGGAGATACCCTTCAGGGCCTTTCTGCTAGGCCAGGCTTATAATTTTCTCTCCCCCATCCTCAAGTAATGCCACAGAAAAACTCCCTGAAGACTCACCTTCCCTAAGAGGAACTCCTTTACAGCTTTTTCTCCCCATCAGTATTTAATCTCTGCCATTTCTTCCATTCAGTCCAAAAAAGATTTTCCAAAGATTCTCCATCACCACCCCCAGTTTCTGCTGTCCACCCCCAAAATTCAGGCTAAAATACCCCCCACTTCAGGCTTCCTTCGTTAAGGTTGTCCTCTGTAACTTTATTGTTGAAAACTTACTCCCATCCCAGAAAAAAGAGCACCACTCTCAACCAAATGCCCCCATCTCCCAAGCACCCCCGCAAAAATAAAAGGGACTGCACATTTGACTCGCACAGCCAAAGCCCCTCTCATAGCAGCACCCCCACATTTCAGAATAGATAAATCCCCACAGGCATCTCCTTCTGTATCAATGACTGAGGATGACAGGCTTCTGTGAAATGAGATCCTGGCCCTCCATCGAACCCACATCAAACCCCAGATGGATATCCACTAGATTGGCATAGCCCACTACTGAGCCCCAATATTCAAGACAGAACCCTCAACTGGATCCACAGCATCATATTCACCCCACACCAGATGAGCCTTCATAATCCACCCCACCACCTTTCTTTCGCTTTGGAACTCCCAATATTCAGGATGGCAGGGGAAGGGTACTCACCCCCTTCCTGTGACCCATACATACCCCTGTCCCTAGAAAGGTACAGTACCTCCATGGCTTGCATCAGCTGTGCCCCACAGACACCCCCCCCCCACTTTCCAGACTTCAATATTCAGGGCAGCTCCTAACAACTGCCCCCCAAAGGAGCGCCTCCTCAAATCTTTTAGGACCTATTCACTACCTAGCTTAATATTCACAAGATATTAACGTAATGTAAATGCCTTACAAGAAACGAGTGTCCGTAAATCTCTTCCTGAACCCCGATATGAAGAACGGCACTCCCTTAAAAAAAAAAAAAAAGGTTCACCCCCGCCCACCACAACCCTGAGGGTGTTAGGGTGGCACCTTGCCCTCCCTGTTGCAGTAGGAGAGCCCCAGACACTCCCCTGTTCTGAACCCCAAAAGCCAGGACACATGACAACAGACACATCAAAGGAAGGCCACCTCCGCACCCATCCTCCAGCTTCGTAAGTCACGTGGACAGCACCCCCATATACCTTGCCAGACAGACCCCCAATTTCCATGATAGCACCGGCTTAAAAAAACACCTCATTGGGCTCACACACCTCCTGGCCCAAAAGCCACTGTGACGGCATCTCACCTCACTGCAACAGGAAAGCTCCACAGACACCCCTTCTTCCGAACCCCAATATCCAGGATGGCTCCTCTAAACACCCGCCAGCACACAATTCGTATTCCAGCAGGGGGGCCGTTTGAAAGGCATCCCCCAAACCACACAGACGAGCCCAGACTGAACCCCAATATTTAAAATGACATCCCCCCCCCAACACAAATAAAGTGACCCCAGCCCCCAAAGGGATGGTGCAGCAGCTCCTGCTTGGCAATAGGCGACACACCCGCGCCCAGAAAACCCAGACTGCTTTCCTCTGAACCCTAAAATCCCAGGAAGGCCCTACAGGCACCCCTTGAAAAGGGCAGCCTCCCCACCAGTCACGTGGGTGGCGCCCCCAATATCACGCCACGCAGACACCCACCCTTAAGCTGCAAAATTCAAGATGGCACCCCTCCCCTCCCCCCCTCCAAAACTGAAGCTCTTTCTCATTGCACCCCCACATCCCCCCCCACAAGCCCAAAGGCCACGGGGGTGGCCACTCACAACCCAGGGCGGCAGACAAAACCCCTCAACCCTAATATCCGAACTGACCCCCCCAAAAAAACTCTGGTCCACAACCCCCCCTCATTTGAAGGCCCCCCCCCCGCTGGGGTACCCCCCCATAGGGCACTGCCCCTGTCAATCACCGCCTCAGCCCCGCCCCCTTCATTCTCCCCCCTCACCTGACGGGGTGTTCGCGTGTGGAGTTCGAGGCCCCTCAGGCCGAGCGGAGGGCGGCGCGGGGAGCCGGGAGGGGAAGGGGTGGGCTGGCGGCGGACAGCAGACGCGGCGCCACCGACACCACCACCAGCAGCCGCCGCCGGAGCCGGCACCCACCACAAACAATGCTCCTGATTGGGCAGCGGGCCCCGCCGGGCACGGCCCGCCTCCCAACGGCCAGCTACGACGCCCATTGGGTGGCGCGGTTTGAGCGACGAGCTCTCGGGCCAATGGTCCGGCGAGGCGGGTGCGGGGTTTCCCGCCCGGCGGCGCCCATTGGCTCCGCCGGACGGGTGAGTGGCGTCGCGTGAGGCCAACGAGCGGCGGCGGAGTTCCCCGCGGGGCGCCTTTTTAATGGGTCCCCTTTTTAGCCGCCACATCCGGGTAACCGGCCGCCTCATGGATGGATGTGTCGGCGGGCAAAAAAATAAAGGTGCGGGGGGCGGGGGAGGAGGAAGGAGGCCTGATTGGCTTCCGTCCTCTTCCCTCAGGGCATTTTGGCCCCTATTGGCCACCCTCGCCTTTGTTGCCCTCCTCAAATTTGGCATTGAAAATGAATTAAAATAAAATAAGAAGCCAAAAAAAAAAAAAGGAAAAGAAGTACAGTAGTCTTTGGGCTTCTGGCCTGCACTAGGCCTCAAGCCACGCTGGAATGAGTCAGGTTGGCAGGAGTGGCTCTTTCCAAAATTGCCAAACAGTCACATTATAATGAATAAAGGTGTTTATATTGCTAGTCTTGTGTGCGGAATGGCCCCAAACACAGAGCTTAAAAAGCTTTCAATTGGCAGTTTTAAGGCAGATACTTGCTGGACTACAACTCCCATCACCCCTGACCACTGAATATGCTGGTTGAGGGCTGATGGGAATTGGAGTCCAGCAACAACCAGAGGGCCACCGGTTTCCCTCTCAATTGTGTTTGTTCCTTCGTTCATTGTCACATTTATATCCCACTTTTTCTTTAAAGATCTCAAGACGGCCCAATGAGGCCGTCTCCCTGTTATCTTCACAAGAACCCTGCGAGGTAGGCTAGGCTGGAAGACTTCCCCAAGGTCACCCAATTCACAGCATGCATTTAATCACGCTATCAAAAAAACGAAGATCATGGCCACTGGTCCCATCACCTCCTGGCAAATAGAAGGGGAAGAAATGGAGGCAGTGAGAGATTTTACTTTCTTGGGCTCCAGGATCACTGCAGATGGTGACAGCAGTCACGAAATTAAAAGATGCCTGCTTCTTGGGAGAAGAGCAATGACAAACCTAGACAGCATCTTAAAAAGCAGAGACATCACCTTGCCAACAAAGGTCCGTATAGTTCGAGCTATGGTTTTCCCAGTAGTGATGTATGGAAGTGAGAGCTGGACCATAAAGAAGGGTGATCGCCGAAGAATTGATGATTTTGAATTATGGTGCTGGAGGAGACTCTTGAGAGTCCCATGGTCTGCAAGAAGATCAAACCTCTCCATTCTGAAGGAAATCAGCCCTGAGTGCTCACTGGAAGGACAGATCCTGAAGCTGAGGCTCCAGTACTTTGGCCACCTCATGAGAAGAGAAGACTCCCTGGAAAAGACCCTGATGTTGGGAAAGATGGAGGGCACAAGGAGAAGAGGACGACAGAGGACAAGAATGGATGGACAGTGTTCTCGAAGCTACCGGCATGAGTTTGACCAAACTGCGGGAGGCAATGGAAGACAGGAGTGCCTGGCGTGCTCTGGTCCATGGGGTCACGAAGAGTCGGACACGACTAAACGACTAAACAACAACAACAACAAATGAGAAGTGATCAACTCCCGTCCGGAAATCTATTTCCCCACCGTGGAAGGATGTGTGGATCCAGAATTGTCCTCCGCGGTCATTTATGGACACACCATTAAGACCATGTCCATGGAAGACAATCATACTTGGCTATGAGTGATCGCCAAAGAAAGGAGAGACCACTATGAACAGTCCTGGCTTCCCCCAAGGAATTCTGGGAATTGTAGTTTGTTAAGAGTGCTAAGAATTGTTAGGAGACCTCCCCCTGCCTCCTCCCAGAGCTGCAATTCCCAGAATGCCCTGGGAAGAGCTATTGAAACCATTTTGCGAATTGTAGCTCTGATCCTCTTAGCAGCTCCCATCATTCCTTGAGGGAAAGTTCCTCTCTTGACTAAATTGTAACTAAATATATTATTAAGGAATATATTATACTTTATTAAGGAATATATATATATATATATATATATATGCAGGTTTTGGTGTCCTCGGGTATCTTCCCGTGTAAAAGTTGGGGTGTCTAGGCGACGTTTCGACGAGGTCTCACTCGTCATCTTCAGGCTGGTGCTGAAGAAGCCGAAAGCACCAGCCTGAAGATGACGAGTGAGACCTCGTCGAAACGTCGCCTAGACACCCCAACTTTTACACGGGAAGATACCCGAGGACACCAAAACCTGCATTCCTGTACCCGTGAAAATCTACGAAAGCAAATATATATATAATTATATTATATTAAGGAATATATTAAGGAAGGCAGAAACCGAAACATTTTAAGTAAACAGGTTCAGGTAGATTTCATCCTGCACTTGTTTCAAGCAGATAACGTGTTACACACACACATATTGCAAATTTGTGCACACACACAAATGCTTATGCAAAAATATTTTATTGTGTATTAGTCTATCTTCAAACAGCCCTGGAAACACATAGGCTCTGGCTCCTGAAAGAATCCACTCTGCATCTGACAAAATATGGTTCCAATAACAACACTTGGTTGTGCTTACACTAACTTCACAGACATAAGGGAATTTTTATATTGAATAATGGAACACAGATTACCTAAGTGTAAGAGAAATATGGAAACCGCAAAGAGATAAGAGGGAAGTCAACTAACATATATGGGACTCAAACCAGTTTAGTGGAACAGAAAGAGTGTAATGGTAAAGGAAAATAGAAAATATGGAATGTGAAGGTAATGTCTTTTTAGGAATTTTGTGTATAGAATATCCAAATTATGGTTTGTGCTCCTTAAATAATTTTGTGTATTCGATAAATATATTTTTCTTTTCTTGTTGATTTGTTTATTTTCATACTTTCTTTTATGTATCGTTTTATTTTTTGTACAAGTGGGTGTATGGATTGATTTATTTTCATCTTGTAAATTTTAAAAAATGCCATAAAGATTATTCAAAATAAATAAATAAATAAATCCACTCCCTGTCCCCTAACCAACTGCCTCAGCCACCTTGCGACTTGTGTTTATTATAGTTTTAACTGAGGCACATTGTTCCAGTTTATTGCTCCCACTGCATTTCCAAGCACAATTCAGAGTGTTCATGCTGACCTTTAAAGTTCTCAACGGCCCTGTACACCTGAAGGAAAGTCTCCACCCTTATCATTCAGCCCGGACACTGAGGTCCAGCTCCGAGGGTTTTCTGGCAGTTCCTTCACTGCCAGAAGTGAACTTACAGGGAACCAGGCAGAGGGTCTTCTCGGTGGTGGCGCCCACCCATCAGATGTCAAGGAAAGAAACAACTATCTGACTTTTAGAAGACATCTGAAGACAGCCCTCTTTAGGAAAGTTTTTAATTTCTGATGTTTTATTGTATTTTTAATATTTTGCTGGAAGCTGCCCAGAGTGGCTGGGGAAACCCAGCCAGATGGGCGGGGTATAAATAATGAATTACTATAATAATATTATTATGGGAAGCCTATAAGCAGGACCTGGGTGTAAGAGCACTCTCCTCACTTGTGACTCCCAGCAAGTGGTATTCAGAAGCATTGCTGCCTCTGACAGTGAAGACAGAGCACAGCCATCATGGCTAGTTGTCATTCATAGCCTTGTCCTTTGTGGTTTTGTCTAGGCCTAAAGGACCCCTGACCATTAGGTCCAGTCATGGCCGACTCTAGGGTTGCGGCGCTCATCTTGCTTTATTGGCCGAGGGAGCCAGCGTACAGCTTCCGAGTCATATGGCCAGCATGACTAAGCCGCTTCTGGCGAACCAGAGCAGCGCACGGAAATGCCATTTACCTTCCCGCCAGAGCAGTACCTATTTATCTACTTGCACTTTGCCATGCTTTTGAACTGCTAGGTTGGCAGGAGCAGGGACCGAGCAACAGGAGCTCACCCCATTGTGGGGATTCGAACCACCGACCTTCTGATCGGCAAGTCCTAGGCTCTGTGGTTTAACCCACAGCGCCACCTGCGTCCCTTTTTTGTCTAGGCCTAGGACATCCCTATTTTCATCAGAGAAATGTTGGGGGTTACGGAGTTATGCGACCCCAGAGTCAAGGAGATAAGTAAACTATACAACCTTTAGAGGACATATGAAGGCAGCCTTATATAGGGATGTTTTAAAATGTTTAATGTTTTATTATGTTTTTAAATGTTGGAAGCCACCCAAATTGGCTGGGCAACCCATTCAGATTGGCGGGGTATAAATAAAATAAAAATAAAATTTGTTATTGTTGTTGTTGAATAGGATGTCTCTATTTTCATCGGAGAAATGTTGGAGGGTATGTAATCCTCTTTTTAAACCCTCCACGATGGTGGCTATAATTGACTCCTGCGGGAGCGAGTTCCATAGTTCTGGGCTGCATGAAGAAGTTTGTTTTTTTTAATTACTTTTTATTAGTATTTTCCACACAACAACAACACAAAAAATATCAAAAAATAACAATACACAAAAACCAACATACGAAAAATACCAAATCCATATCTTACAAGTCAATAATATAAACACTAAAAAGAAAAACCTCTCATTATGTCTTCCTGTTTTCCTGATCATCTCTATCCTAGCATCTAGATATAAATCCCTCTTTCTTATCCTTTCACTTCACAAGCTTAGGCTGCATGAAGAAGTTAACTCCTGTTATCTGTCCAGAATCTTCCAACATCCAGCTTTCATTGCATATCTAGTGTTATGAAATAGGGAGGACAAAAATATTTTCTTTATATGCTTTCTCCATGCCATGCATAATCTTGTAAACATCTGTCAAGTCACCACCTAGTTTCTCTGCACTTAAAATGGTGCAAGCTTTCCCCATTAGATTATAGTGCAAGGTTTTGTGCACCTCTGCCATGGGAGGGTTCTGCCTCTCGTAGGTCCCTTACCTATCCCGCCCCGACCTGGCCACAGTGATCCATGCGACGGTCACCTCCAGGCTTGACTACTGTAATTTGCTCTACCCGGGGCTGCCCTTGAAGCTGTCCCAGAAACTCCAGCGGGTACAGAATGCAGCAGCGAGGCTCCTCACGGGGTCTCTGCCATGGAAGCATATTCACCCAGTGCTTTTCCAGCTGCACTGGCTCCCGGTGGAGTACAGGGTCAGATTTAAGGTGCTGGTTTTGACCTTTAAAGCCCTTCACGGCCTAGGACCCTCGTACCTACGGGACCGCCTCTCCCGGTATGCCCCACGGAGAGCCTCAAGGTCCATAAATAACAACACCCTAGAGGTCCCGGACCCTAAGGAAGTTAGACTAGCTTCAACCAGAGCCAGGGCCTTTTCAACACTGGCTCCGGCCTGGTGGAACGCTCTGCCTCATGAGACCAGGGCCCTGCGGGATCTGATTTCTTTCTGCAGGGCCTGTAAGACAGAGTTATTCCGCCTGGCCTTTGGCTTGGAGCCAATTTGATTCCCTCCCCCTCTTTTTTCTTTTTCCTTTCTCCTCCTGTGATGAGGCTGCATTTTAATATTTTAATATTTGAATGTTTCAATATTTTAATGTTGTATTTTAATCTTGTTTTAAGTTGTATTCATTCAACTTGTTTTTATTATTGCTTGTTAGCCTCCCTGAGCCTGGCCTTGGCTGGGGAGGGCGGGGTATAAATAAAAATTATTATTATTATTATTATTATTATTATTATTATTATTATTGGGATTTTGGCACCAGCAGGAATTGAACCCAGAATCAGCTGTTTCCTAGTCAGGACCTTTGCCCACCTAAGCTACACCCCGCCAAAGGTTCTGCCTTCAAACCAAACCAAAATGTTTTGGAAAGGAACACAGGAATATGTCTTACATGGAGTCAGAACATGGACCCATTCAGTCCAGGACACTGATTGGCAGTGGCATTCCAGGGTTCCAGGCAGGGAGTTTTCTACCCGGAGTTACTGGGGACTGAAACTGTTTTAAATACTAAACATGCAATGCTGCCTTACTTCGAGTCAGAGCTTTGTACCCTCCAACATTTCTCCAAAGAAAATAGGGACGCCGATCAGAAGGTCGGCGGTTCGAATCCCCGCAACGGGGTGAGCTCCCGTTGCTCAGTCCCTGCTCCTACCAACCTAGCAGTTCGAAAGCACGTCAAAGTGCAAGTAGATAAATAGGTACCACTCCGGGAGGATTTCGGCACCTAGAATTCCTTTTAGGAATTCTAGGTGCCGAAATCCCAAAGGAGCAGAAAAGACTATTTATGTATGTGACCACAGCTGCACAGATGTTACTGGCCTAGAGATGGAAAGAAGATAAAGTCCCGACCAGAGAAGAATGGCAGATGAAGTTAATGGGACTATGCTGAAATGGCTAAAACGACAGGAAGAATCAGAAATCAGGAAGACTAAAATTTTAAAATGAATGGGGAGAATTTATAACTTATCTTAAAGACCATTGTAAACAGTTAAAATCGTTAGGAGGATTGGAGTAACACTTGTAGTTTAAGTCTGAATTCTGGACATAACAGAAGAGGTAAAGGAGTTGGAGTGTCATAAAAGATCTGGGAGGAAATGATTAATAATAAGACCCATAAAGGGGAGGATGGAAGTCCAGGAGATTCCTTGGAACCTTGTTTTTATGATTTATGTTTGATATATCTCTGTAATTTGAAAACCAAATAAATAAATTTTTTTTTTTGGGGGGGGTAAAGCATGCCCAGAGCTGTGGCTCTTCATCAAAGAGAATGCAAGAAAGGAGAAAAGAACAGGTGGCGGTAGCGGCAAGCCTAAAATAAAATTAAAAAAACCCCCTCTACAGCAGTCCCCGAAGCCCAGATATCGCTAGGACTCAACATGGCTGCCAGTTTACAAAAGGAAAGATGGCAGGGCGCCAGTTGGGACTCTGGCCTGGATCTATGGCTTCCTTCTGCTTCTCTGCCCCTCATTGGCTGGCGGCACATGACTGACAGGCTCCGGGCCCTCCCCACAAGTACGGATGACGGTGGAGCGGCAGGGGCCAATAAGCCTCTGCCACCCAAAACAGAAAGCGAGGGAAGTATTGATTTCCTAAACAGGCTATTTCTGGCAAGCCCCAGTGCCAAAAGTCTGGTAAGGTCATCCCAGGGGAGGCTGGCGATTCAGTTCCTGGCCGTTTTCCTCCGTCCCGTTAAAGAACAAAACAACACAATTGAGGTTCGTTTTCCTGGTGCGACGTCCTCCGCCCTATAAGAACATGGAGTGTTTGGTCTCAGGCAGCGGTCCTCCACGCACGTGGGGAAAGGAAGCCCCATTAAACACAGCGGGGGCGGATTCTGAGCAAACTTGCACAGGGATGGGCTGGTAGACAGGTCTGGAGCCTCAGCAGCCCAGGAGACTCCACCAGAACTTGCCCTGGGTCCGTGAGCCAAGATTTCGCGTTTCCCATAATGCTCTTGGGGGTGCCATTTTGAATCCCCCACTGCTGACACCAGATAGTGGAGGCCATTGGGGCCGCTCCACCTGTCCACCTCCTTAATGAAGTCACATTCAGAGCTGCAACTCTGGGAGAGGAATAGAAGGCTCTCCTAGCAAATCCCCAGGACCCTTCGTGATTCTGCGAAGGGAGCCATGACTGGCTAAAAGTGCTTTAAATGGATGGTGCGCTTGTGGCCTTGCCATCGTTCCGGTGGGCGACCCTGGCTCCCTGCAACCTCCTTAGTCTCCACGTGGCCTTTGTGGAGGGAGGGCGAAGACAAAACCAGGATTAGTTGGCTCTTATCAACTAATTCCTCTTGTCAAGGAATTGTAGCTCTCAACCCTCAACCAACTACACTTCCCAGAATTCTTTGGGGGTGCGGTTGGGGGAGTCATGGCTCTTAAAATGGCTTTAAATGTATGGCACAGATGTGGTCTTAGAAACATTAAGAAACTGCCATTTCCCGAGTTAGACCTGCCAGTACATCTAGTTTAGGACTGTCTATACCAGAGAGGGGGAATGTTTGTGTTATGTACTGAAGTTCTCACCCTGGGCCAGCAGGGGGATACTGTAGATAGTTATGCAAATGAAGGATCGAAAGTGACGTTCAGTGATTGGATAGTTTTAGAAAGTTGTTACAGTAACGTGGTACTGGAGCTCTATATAAGCAGTCCTTCAGTTCAGTTCTGTTCTGGCCTGTGAATAAACAAGAGCTGTTTGAAGAATCGCTGTGTCGTCTGATATGTTCACCCACAACTTAACAGTTTGTCTCCCCCTAGACACTCCTTGAATACAACTCCTGACCACTGGCCATGCTAAGTGAGGTGGTGAAGTTCAGGAA